>NC_059218.1:36059329-36359329 GCF_020615455.1 Coregonus clupeaformis
ACGGCAACCATTCATTGGACAACAGCCGTCCATTGGAGAAGTATCCTACGGCTTCTGTCAAACTTTTGATTGATGACTCTGGATTTAGTCCCGCCCCCTGACGTATCATGACTCATTTTGCCCCTCCCCTGTGTTTGGTACATCCCCCTATTACATCATTTCATACCCAGAATCCTCTTTTTTTTCCGCCTTACCTGTGTATAAATCAGATTATTAATTCAACGGATCTCACACTTCCTTTCAGATTGCTAAAGACGACGTACCTTGAAACATGTCTCAGGGAAAGCCTTCGACAATCATCCCATGGACTTTGAAGCGCAAGAGGATCCAGTGTTTCCTCAGTGGACTGCAGGGTCTTCAGCTGAAATTGCGAGTAGCTACTCTCCGGGTCAATTGGACAGCAACCATTCATTGGACAACAGCCGTCCATTGGACGACAAGATCCATCCATTGGAATGGAAAGCGTTCCACCATCTTCCCATGGACTACAAAGCAGAAGACGATCCAGTGTTTCCTCAGTGGAGTGCTGGGCCTTCAGTTGAAACTGCAAGTAGCTCCTTACCAGGTCAATTGGATGGCAACCATTTATTGGACAACAGCCATCCATTGGAAGACAACCATATGTGTGTTTGCCAGGAGGCGCTAGGTTTTTTCACCTTTCTAAAATCCATTAACGTTTGGGGGCCAACAGAACCTCTTGCAGCCAGAGTGGAGATGCCAGACGATGTGGATGTCTCAGGATGTGGATTCCCCATTGACAAAGATGCTGAAGATATGTTTATTGTGTAGCATCTGCCATCTGCATGTTGGATTCAATACCATTTCTCCAACAGAAATCTGCACTCTGAAGCTAGCTGTCACAAGCTGCCATCTGCTACACTTGACTCTTGGAACTGACAGTGCTTGATAAACTCTGTAGAGTACATGGGCTGCAGCCTGGAAAGCCTTCAAGGGAGACCACATCCTACTTGCTGAGATGTAATTGTTGTTCGTCTAATTTTTATTGGTCAATAAAAAAAATTATGAATCGAGAAGCTCTTGCATGTCTCTTTTTTAAACAGCTTTTGTCATACCCTAGTTATGTGATGGGAATGAAAAGTTACACATAGTGTCACCAGGAGAGGAGAGGCAGGTAGCAGAGGAAGCAGTGGATAGCAGTAGGTCAGTTAGGACAGAATAGCTACAGCAGCCAGGAGTGAGAGTAAATGTGAAGCAGGACAGGGTGA
Organism: Coregonus clupeaformis; assembly: GCF_020615455.1. NCBI lineage: Eukaryota > Metazoa > Chordata > Actinopteri > Salmoniformes > Salmonidae > Coregonus > Coregonus clupeaformis. The sequence goes on from NC_059218.1 coordinate 36,060,556, forward strand.
CAATGTCAATAGCACAGCCAGTGAGAGAGAGCGAAGTATCCTACGGCTTCTGTCAAACTTTTGATTGATGACTCTGGATTTAGTCCCGCCCCCTGACGTATCATGACTCATTTTGCCCCTCCCCTGTGTTTGGTACATCCCCCTATTACATCATTTCATACCCAGAATCCTCTTTTTTTCCCGCCTTACCTGTGTATAAATCAGAGTATTAATTCAACGGATCTCACACTTCCTTTCAGATTGCTAAAGGCAGACGTACCTTGAAACATGTCTCAGGGAAAGCCTTCGACAATCATCCCATGGACTTTGAAGCGCAAGACGATCCAGTGTTTCCTCAGTGGAGTGCAGGGTCTTCAGCTGAAATTGTGAGTAGCTACTCTCTGGGTCAATTGGACGGCAACCATTCATTGGACAACAGCCGTCCATTGGACGACAAGATCCATCCATTGGAATGGAAAGCGTTCCACCATCTTCCCATGGACTACAAAGCAGAAGACGATCCAGTGTTTCCTCAGTGGAGTGCAGGGCCTTCAGCTGAAATTGCGAAGTAGCTACTCTCCGTGTCAATTGGATGGCAACCATTCATTGGACTACAGCCGTCCATTGGAAGACAACATCCATCCATTGGAATGGAAAGCGTTCCACCATCTTCCCATGGACTACAAAGCAGAAGAGGATCCAGTGTTTCCTCAGTGGAGTGCTGGGCATTCAGTTGAAACTGCAAGTAGCTCCTTACCAGGTCAATTGGATGGCAACCATTTATTGGACAACAGCCATCCATTGGAAGACAACCATATGTGTGTTTGCCAGGAGGCGCTAGGTTTTTCACCTTTCTAAAATCCATTAACGTTTGGGGGCCAACAGAACCTCTTGCAGCCAGAGTGGAGATGCCAGACGATGTGGATGTCTCAGGATGTGGATTCCCCATTGACAAAGATGCTGAAGATATGTTTATTGTGTAGCATCTGCCATCTGCATGTTGGATTCAATACCATTTCTCCAACAGAAATCTGCACTCTGAAGCTAGCTGTCACAAGCTGCCATCTGCTACACTTGACTCTTGGAACTGACAGTGCTTGATAAACTCTGTAGAGTACATGGGCTGCAGCCTGGAAAGCCTTCAAGGGAGACCACATCCTACTTGCTGAGATGTAATTGTTGTTCGTCTAATTTTTATTGGTCAATAAAAAAAATTATGAATCGAGAAGCTCTTGCATGTCTCTTTTTTAAACAGCTTTTGTCATACCCTAGTTATGTGATGGGAATGAAAAGTTACACATAGTGTCACCAGGAGAGGAGAGGCAGGTAGCAGAGGAAGCAGTGGATAGCAGTAGGTCAGTTAGGACAGAATAGCTACAGCAGCCAGGAGTGAGAGTAAATGTGAATCAGGACAGGGTGACAATGTCAATAGCACAGCCAGTGAGAGAGAGAGAAGTATCCTACGGCTTCTGTCAAACTTTTGATTGATGACTCTGGATTTAGTCCCGCCCCTGACGTATCATGACTCATTTGCCCCTCCCCTGTGTTTGGTACATCCCCCTATTACATCATTTCATACCCAGAATCCTCTTTTTTCCCGCCTTACCTGTGTATAAATCAGAGTATTAATTCAACGGATCTCACACTTCCTTTCAGATTGCTAAAGAGCGTACCTTGAAACATGTCTCAGGGAAAGCCTTCGACAATCATCCCATGGACTTTGAAGCGCAAGACGATCCAGTGTTTCCTCAGTGGAGTGCAGGGTCTTCAGCTGAAATTGCGAGTAGCTACTCTCCGGGTCAATTGGACGGCAACCATTCATTGGACAACAGCCATCCATTGGACGACAAGATCCATCCATTGGAATGGAAAGCGTTCCACCATCTTCCCATGGACTACAAAGCAGAAGAGGATCCAGTGTTTCCTCAGTGGAGTGCTGGGCCTTCAGTTGAAACTGCAAGTAGCTCCTTACCAGGTCAATTGGATGGCAACCATTTATTGGACAACAGCCATCCATTGGAAGACAACCATATGTGTGTTTGCCAGGAGGCGCTAGGTTTTTCACCTTTCTAAAATCCATTAACGTTTGGGGGCCAACAGAACCTCTTGCAGCCAGAGTGGAGATGCCAGACGATGTGGGTGTCTCAGGATGTGGATTCCCCATTGACAAAGATGCTGAAGATATGTTTATTGTGTAGCATCTGCCATCTGCATGTTGGATTCAATACCATTTCTCCAACAGAAATCTGCACTCTGAAGCTAGCTGTCACAAGCTGCCATCTGCTACACTTGACTCTTGGAACTGACAGTGCTTGATAAACTCTGTAGAGTACATGGGCTGCAGCCTGGAAAGCCTTCAAGGGAGACCACATCCTACTTGCTGAGATGTAATTGTTGTTCGTCTAATTTTTATTGGTCAATAAAAAAAATATGAATCGAGAAGCTCTTGCATGTCTCTTTTTTAAACAGCTTTTGTCATACCCTAGTTATGTGATGGGAAGGAAAAGTTACACATAGTGTCACCAGGAGAGGAGAGGCAGGTAGCAGAGGAAGCAGTGGATAGCAGTAGGTCAGTTAGGACAGAATAGCTACAGCAGCCAGGAGTGAGAGTAAATGTGAAGCAGAACAGGGTGACAATGTCAATAGCACAGCCAGTGAGAGAGAGAGAGAAGTATCCTACGGCTTCTGTCAAACTTTTGATTGATGACTCTGGATTTAGTCCCGCCCCCTGACGTATCATGACTCATTTTGCCCCTCCCCTGTGTTTGGTACATCCCCCTATTACATCATTTCATACCCAGAATCCTCTTTTTTCCCGCCTTACCTGTGTATAAATCAGAGTATTAATTCAACGGATCTCACACTTCCTTTCAGATTGCTAAAGACGACGTACCTTGAAACATGTCTCAGGGAAAGCCTTCGACAATCATCCCATGGACTTTGAAGCGCAAGACGATCCAGTGTTTCCTCAGTGGAGTGCAGGGTCTTCAGCTGAAATTGCGAGTAGCTACTCTCCGGGGTCAATTGGACGGCAACCATTCATTGGACAACAGCCGTCCATTGGACGACAAGATCCATCCATTGGAATGGAAAGCGTTACACCATCTTCCCATGGACTACAAAGCAGAAGACGATCCAGTGTTTCCTCAGTGGAGTGCAGGGCCTTCAGCTGAAATTGCGAGTTGCTACTCTCCGTGTCAATTGGATGGCAACCATTCATTGGACTGCAGACCGTCCATTGGAAGACAACATCCATCCATTGGAATGGAAAGGCGTTCCACCATCTTCCCATGGACTACAAAGCAGAAGGCGATCCAGTGTTTCCTCAGTGGAGTGCAGGGCCTTCAGCTGAAATTGCGAGTAGCTACTCTCCGTGTCAATTGGATGGCAACCATTCATTGGACTACAGCCGTCCATTGGAAGACAACATCCATCCATTGGAATGGAAGCGTTCCACCATCTTCCCATGGACTACAAAGCAGAAGAGGATCCAGTGTTTCCTCAGTGGAGTGCTGGGCCTTCAGTTGAAACTGCAAGTAGCTCCTTACCAGGTCAATTGGATGGCAACCATTTATTGGACAACAGCCATCCATTGGAAGACAACCATATGTGTGTTTGCCAGGAGGCGCTAGGTTTTTCACCTTTCTAAAATCCATTAACGTTTGGGGGCCAACAGAACCTCTTGCAGCCAGAGTGGAGATGCCAGACGATGTGGATGTCTCAGGATGTGGATTCCCCATTGACAAAGATGTTGAAGATATGTTTATTGTGTAGCATCTGCCATCTGCATGTTGGATTCAATACCATTTCTCCAACAGAAATCTGCACTCTGAAGCTAGCTGTCACAAGCTGCCATCTGCTACACTTGACTCTTGGAACTGACAGTGCTTGATAAACTCTGTAGAGTACATGGGCTGCAGCCTGGAAAGCCTTCAAGGGAGACCACATCCTACTTGCTGAGATGTAATTGTTGTTCGTCTAATTTTTATTGGTCAATAAAAAAATTATGAATCGAGAAGCTCTTGCATGTCTCTTTTTTAAACAGCTTTTGTCATACCCTAGTTATGTGATGGGAAGGAAAAGTTACACATAGTGTCACCAGGAGAGGAGAGGCAGGTAGCAGAGGAAGCAGTGGATAGCAGTAGGTCAGTTAGGACAGAATAGCTACAGCAGCCAGGAGTGAGAGTAAATGTGAAGCAGGACAGGGTGACAATGTCAATAGCACAGCCAGTGAGAGAGAGAGAAGTATCCTACGGCTTCTGTCAAACTTTTGATTGATGACTCTGGATTTAGTCCCGCCCCCTGACGTATCATGACTCATTTTGCCCCTCCCCTGTGTTTGGTACATCCCCCTATTACATCATTTCATACCCAGAATCCTCTTTTTTCCCCGCCTTACCTGTGTATAAATCAGAGTATTAATTCAACGGATCTCACACTTCCTTTCAGATTGCTAAAGACGACGTACCTTGAAACATGTCTCAGGGAAAGCCTTCGACAATCATCCCATGGACTTTGAAGCGCAAGACGATCCAGTGTTTCCTCAGTGGAGTGCAGGGCCTTCAGCTGAAATTGCGAGTAGCTACTCTCCGTGTCAATTGGATGGCAACCATTCATTGGACTACAGCCGTCCATTGGAAGACAACATCCATCCATTGGAATGGAAAGCGTTCCACCATCTTCCCATGGACTACAAAGCAGAAGAGGATCCAGTGTTTCCTCAGTGGAGTGCTGGGCCTTCAGTTGAAACTGCAAGTAGCTCCTTACCAGGTCAATTGGATGGCAACCATTTATTGGACAACAGCCATCCATTGGAAGACAACCATATGTGTGTTTGCCAGGAGGCGCTAGGTTTTTCACCTTTCTAAAATCCATTAACGTTTGGGGGCCAACAGAACCTCTTGCAGCCAGAGTGGAGATGCCAGACGATGTGGATGTCTCAGGATGTGGATTCCCCATTGACAAAGATGTTGAAGATATGTTTATTGTGTAGCATCTGCCATCTGCATGTTGGATTCAATACCATTTCTCCAACAGAAATCTGCACTCTGAAGCTAGCTGTCACAAGCTGCCATCTGCTACACTTGACTCTTGGAACTGACAGTGCTTGATAAACTCTGTAGAGTACATGGGCTGCAGCCTGGAAAGCCTTCAAGGGAGACCACATCCTACTTGCTGAGATGTAATTGTTGTTCGTCTAATTTTTATTGGTCAATAAAAAAATTATGAATCGAGAAGCTCTTGCATGTCTTTTTTTTAAACAGCTTTTGTCATACCCTAGTTATGTGATGGGAAGGAAAAGTTACACATAGTGTCACCAGGAGAGGAGAGGCAGGTAGCAGAGGAAGCAGTGGATAGCAGTAGGTCAGTTAGGACAGAATAGCTACAGCAGCCAGGAGTGAGAGTAAATGTGAAGCAGGACAGGGTGACAATGTCAATAGCACAGCCAGTGAGAGAGAGAGAGAAGTATCCTACGGCTTCTGTCAAACTTTTGATTGATGACTCTGGATTTAGTCCCGCCCCCTGACGTATCATGACTCATTTTGCCCCTCCCCTGTGTTTGGTACATCCCCCTATTACATCATTTCATACCCAGAATCCTCTTTTTTTCCCGCCTTACCTGTGTATAAATCAGAGTATTAATTCAACGGATCTCACACTTCCTTTCAGATTGCTAAAGACGACGTACCTTGAAACATGTCTCAGGGAAAGCCTTCGACAATCATCCCATGGACTTTGAAGCGCAAGACGATCCAGTGTTTCCTCAGTGGAGTGCAGGGTCTTCAGCTGAAATTGCGAGTAGCTACTCTCCGGGGTCAATTGGACGGCAACCATTCATTGGACAACAGCCGTCCATTGGACGACAAGATCCATCCATTGGAATGGAAAGCGTTACACCATCTTCCCATGGACTACAAAGCAGAAGACGATCCAGTGTTTCCTCAGTGGAGTGCAGGGCCTTCAGCTGAAATTGCGAGTTGCTACTCTCCGTGTCAATTGGATGGCAACCATTCATTGGACTACAGCCGTCCATTGGAAGACAACATCCATCCATTGGAATGGAAAGCGTTCCACCATCTTCCCATGGACTACAAAGCAGAAGAGGATCCAGTGTTTCCTCAGTGGAGTGCTGGGCCTTCAGTTGAAACTGCAAGTAGCTCCTTACCAGGTCAATTGGATGGCAACCATTTATTGGACAACAGCCATCCATTGGAAGACAACCATATGTGTGTTTGCCAGGAGGCGCTAGGTTTTTCACCTTTCTAAAATCCATTAACGTTTGGGGGCCAACAGAACCTCTTGCAGCCAGAGTGGAGATGCCAGACGATGTGGATGTCTCAGGATGTGGATTCCCCATTGACAAAGATGCTGAAGATATGTTTATTGTGTAGCATCTGCCATCTGCATGTTGGATTCAATACCATTTCTCCAACATAAATCTGCACTCTGAAGCTAGCTGTCACAAGCTGCCATCTGCTACACTTGACTCTTGGAACTGACAGTGCTTGATAAACTCTGTAGAGTACATGGGCTGCAGCCTGGAAAGCCTTCAAGGGAGACCACATCCTACTTGCTGAGATGTAATTGTTGTTCGTCTAATTTTTATTGGTCAATAAAAAAATTATGAATCGAGAAGCTCTTGCATGTCTTTTTTTTAAACAGCTTTTGTCATACCCTAGTTATGTGATGGGAAGGAAAAGTTACACATAGTGTCACCAGAAGAGGAGAGGCAGGTAGCAGAGGAAGCAGTGGATAGCAGTAGGTCAGTTAGGACAGAATAGCTACAGCAGCCAGGAGTGAGAGTAAATGTGAAGCAGGACAGGGTGACAATGTCAATAGCACAGCCAGTGAGAGAGAGAGAGAAGTATCCTACGGCTTCTGTCAAAATTTTGATTGATGACTCTGGATTTAGTCCCGCCCCCTGACGTATCATGACTCATTTTGCCCCTCCCTGTGTTTGGTACATCCCCCTATTACATCATTTCATACCCAGAATCCTCTTTTTTTCCCGCCTTACCTGTGTATAAATCAGAGTATTAATTCAACGGATCTCACACTTCCTTTCAGATTGCTAAAGACGACGTACCTTGAAACATGTCTCAGGGAAAGCCTTCGACAATCATCCCATGGACTTTGAGGCGCAAGACGATCCAGTGTTTCCTCAGTGGAGTGCAGGGTCTTCAGCTGAAATTGCGAGTAGCTACTCTCCGGGTCAATTGGACGGCAACCATTCATTGGACAACAGCCGTCCATTGGACGACAAGATCCATCCATTGGAATGGAAAGCGTTCCACCATCTTCCCATGGACTACAAAGCAGAAGACGATCCAGTGTTTCCTCAGTGGAGTGCAGGGCCTTCAGCTGAAATTGCGAGTTGCTACTCTCCGTGTCAATTGGATGGCAACCATTCATTGGACTACAGCCGTCCATTGGAAGACAACATCCATCCATTGGAATGGAAAGCGTTCCACCATCTTCCCATGGACTACAAAGCAGAAGAGGATCCAGTGTTTCCTCAGTGGAGTGCTGGGCCTTCAGTTGAAACTGCAAGTAGCTCCTTACCAGGTCAATTGGATGGCAACCATTTATTGGACAACAGGTTGTTCCATCTGTTGAGATCCTACGGCTTCTGTCAAACTTTTGATTGATGACTCTGGATTTAGTCCCGCCCCCTGACGTATCATGACTCATTTTCCCCTCCCCTGTGTTTGGTACATCCCCCTATTACATCATTTCATACCCAGAATCCTCTTTTTTCCCGCCTTACCTGTGTATAAATCAGAGTATTAATTCAACGGATCTCACACTTCCTTTCAGATTGCTAAAGACGACGACTCTCGAAACATGTCCTCAGGGAAAGCCTTGACAATCATCCCATTGGACTTTGAGGCGCAAGACATTCAGTGTTTCCCTGTGAGTGGTGGTCTTCAGCTGAATGCAGTAGCTACTCTCCGGTCAATTGGACGGGCAACCATTCATTGGAAACAGCCGTCCATTGGACGACAAGATCCATCCATTGGAATGGAAAGCGTTCCCACCATCTTCCCATGGACTACAAAGCAGAAGACGATCCAGTGTTTCCTCAGTGAGTGCAGGGCCTTCAGCTGAAATTGCGAGTTGCTTACTCTCCGTGTCAGTGGATGGCAGCATTCATTGTGGACTACAGCCGTCATTGGAAGACAACATCATCCATTGGAATGGAAAGCGTTCCACCATCTTCCATGGACTACAAAGCAGAAGAGGATCCAGTGTTTCCTCAGTGGAGTGCTGGGCCTTCAGTTGAAACTGCAAGTAGCTCCTTACCAGGTCAATTGGATGGCAACCATTTATTGGACAACAGCCATCTGTTGAGAGAGAAGTATCCTACGGCTTCTGTCAAACTTTTGATTGATGACTCTGGATTTAGTCCCGCCCCCTGACGTATCATGACTCATTTTGCCCCTCCCCTGTGTTTGGTACATCCCCCTATTACATCATTTCATACCCAGAATCCTCTTTTTTCCCGCCTTACCTGTGTATAAATCAGAGTATTAATTCAACGGATCTCACACTTCCCTTTCAGATTGCTAAAGGCGACGTGCACTTGAAACATGTCTCAGGGAAAGCCTTCGACAATCATCCCATGGACTTTGAGGCGCAAGACGATCCAGTGTTTCCTCAGTGGAGTGCAGGGTCTTCAGCTGAAATTGCGAGTAGCTACTCTCCGGGTCAATTGGACGGCAACCATTCATTGGACAACAGCCGTCCATTGGACGACAAGATCCATCCATTGGAATGGAAAGCGTTCCACCATCTTCCCATGGACTACAAAGCAGAAGACGATCCAGTGTTTCCTCAGTGGAGTGCAGGGCCTTCAGCTGAAATTGCGAGTTGCTACTCTCCGTGTCAATTGGATGGCAACCATTCATTGGACTACAGCCGTCCATTGGAAGACAACATCCATCCATTGGAATGGAAAGCGTTCCACCATCTTCCCATGGACTACAAAGCAGAAGAGGATCCAGTGTTTCCTCAGTGGAGTGCAGGGCCTTCAGTTGAAACTGCAAGTAGCTCCTTACCAGGTCAATTGGATGGCAACCATTTATTGGACAACAGCCATCCATTGGAAGACAACCATATGTGTGTTTGCCAGGAGGCGCTAGGTTTTTCACCTTTCTAAAATCCATTAACATTTGGGGGCCAACAGAACCTCTTGCAGCCAGAGTGGAGATGCCAGACGATGTGGATGTCTCAGCATGTGGATTCCCCATTGACAAAGATGCTGAATATATGTTTATTGTGTAGCATCTGCCATCTGCATGTTGGATTCAATACCATTTCTCCAACAGAAATCTGCACTCTGAAGCTAGCTGTCACAAGCTGCGATCTGCTACACTTGACTCTTGGAACTGACAGTGCTTGATAAACTCTGTAGAGTACATGGGCTGCAGCCTGGAAAGCCTTCAAGGGAGACCACATCCTACTTGCTGAGATGTAATTGTTGTTCGTCTAATTTTCATTGGTCAATAAAAAAATGATGAATCGAGAAGTTCTTGTATGTCTCTTTTTTAAACTGCTTTTGTCCTACCCTAGTTATGTGATGGGAGGGAAAAGTTACACATAGTGTCACCAGGAGAGGAGAGGCAGGTAGCAGAGGAAGCAGTGGATAGCAGTAGGTCCGTTTTTTGGGGGGCCTGTCCAGATCTGAATATAAAGTTGGCATACTTGAAAGTGTGCACATTTATGTTTTCGTATTTATTTTACTTTTTGAAAAATACATTTCCAAGATAAGAAGAAGCCTAGAAAAATAGTTTGATATATATATAGATGTGACTCCTCTTCTTCTTGTATATTGTCAAAAAGTTCATCAATAACAAGCCATCTATATCTGGCTTTCAAACTGTAGACCTACTCACCACAAGATGAGTCATTCTGTCATTCTGCCAAAACAAAAGCCTTGGCAGAATGACAGAATGGCTCATGGGGGCGGGACTAATGACCGGGTCATCAATCAAACAAAAGTTGACAGAAGCCACAGGATACTTCTCTCTTCTCTATAGATGGCTTGTTATTGATGAACTTTTTGACAATATACAAGAAGAAGAGATGTGACTCCTCTTCTTCTTGTATATTGTCAAAAAGTTCATCAATAACAAGCCATCTATATCTGTCTTTCAAACTGTAGACCTACTCACCACAAGATGAGTCATTCTGTCATTCTGCCAAAACAAAAGCCTTGGCAGAATGACAGAATGGCTCATGGGGAGCCGAGACTAATGACCCGGGTCATCAATCAAACAAAAGTTGACAGAAGCCACAGGATACTTCTTCTCTTAGAAAAATAGTTTGATATATATATAGATGTGACTCCTCTTCTTCTTGTATATTGTCAAAAGTTCATCAATAACAAGCCATCTATATCTGTCTTTCAAACTGTAGACCTACTCACCACAAGATGAGTCATTCTGTCATTCTGCCAAAACAAAAGCCTTGGCAGAATGACAGAATGGCTCATGGGGGCGGGACTAATGACCGGGTCATCAATCAAACAAAAGTTGACAGAAGCCACAGGATACTTCTCTCTTCTCTATAGATGGCTTGTTATTGATGAACTTTTTGACAATATACGAAGAAGAGATGTGACTCCTCTTCTTCTTGTATATTGTCAAAAAAGTTCATCAATAACAAGCCATCTATATCTGTCTTTCAAACTGTAGACCTACTCACCACAAGATGAGTCATTCTGTCATTCTGCCAAAACAAAAGCCTTGGCAGAATGACAGAATGGCTCATGGGGGCGGGACTAATGACCGGGTCATCAATCAAACAAAAGTTGACAGAAGCCACAGGATACTTCTCTCTAGAAAAATAGTTTGATATATATATAGATGTGACTCCTCTTCTTCTTGTATATTGTCAAAAAGTTCATCAATAACAAGCCATCTATATCTGGCTTTCAAACTGTAGACCTACTCACCACAAGATGAGTCATTCTGTCATTCTGCCAAAACAAAAGCCTTGGCAGAATGACAGAATGGCTCATGGGGGCAGGGACTAATGACCGGGTCATCAATCAAACAAAAGTTGAACAAGCCACAGGATACTTCTCTCTAGAAAAATAGTTTGATATATATATAGATGTGACTCCTCTTCTTCTTGTATATTGTCAAAAAGTTCATCAATAACAAGCCATCTATATCTGGCTTTCAAACTGTAGACCTACTCACCACAAGATGAGTCATTCTGTCATTCTGCCAAAACAAAAGCCTTGGCAGAATGACAGAATGGCTCATGGGGGCGGGACTAATGACCGGGTCATCAATCAAACAAAAGTTGACAGAAGCCACAGGATACTTCTCTCACAGGATACTTCTCTCATCAATAACAAGCCATCTATATCTGGCTTTCAAACTGTAGACCTACTCACCACAAGATGAGTCATTCTGTCATTCATACACAGACACAGGTCAAACGTTTTCTGTAAGTCTTCACAAGGTTTTCACACACTGTTGCTGGTATTTTGGCCCATTCCTCCATGCAGATCTCCTCTAGAGCAGTGATGTTTTGGGGCTGTCGCTGGGCAACACAGACTTTCAACTCCCTCCAAAGATTTTCTATGGGGTTGAGATCTGGAGACTGGCTAGGCCACTCCAGGACCTTGAAATGCTTCTTACAAAGCCACTCCTTCGTTGCCCGGGCGGTGTGTTTGGGATCATTGTCATGCTGAAAGACCCAGCCACATTTCATCTTCAATGCCCTTGCTGATGGAAGGAAGTTTTCACTCAAAATCTCACAATACATGGCCTCATTCATTCTTTCCTTTACACGGATCAGTCGTCCTGGTCCCTTTGCAGAAGAACAGCCCCAAAGCATGATGTTTCCACCCCCATGCTTCACAGTAGGTATGGTGTTCTTTGGATGCAACTCAGCATTCTTTGTCCTCCAAACACGACGAGTTGAATTTTTACCAAAAAGTTCTATTTTGGTTTCATCTGACCATATGACATTCTCCCAATCCTCTTCTGGATCATCGAAATGCACTCTAGCAAACTTCAGACGGGCCTGGACATGTACTGGCTTAAGCAGGGGGACACGTCTGGCACTGCCGGATTTGAGTCCCTGGTGGCGTAGTGTGTTACTGATGGTAGGCTTTGTTACTTTGGTCCCAGCTCTCTGCAGGTCATTCACTAGGTCCCCCCGTGTGGTTCTGGGATTTTTGCTCACCGTTCTTGTAATCATTTTGACCCCACGGGGTGAGATCTTGCGTGGAGCCCCAGATCGAGGGAGATTATCAGTGGTCTTGTATGTCTTCCATTTCCTAATAATTGCTCCCACAGTTGATTTCTTCAAACCAAGCTGCTTACCTATTGCAGATTCAGTCTTCCCAGCCTGGTGCAGGTCTACAATTTTGTTTCTGGTGTCCTTTAACAGCTCTTTGGTCTTGGCCATAGTGGAGTTTGGAGTGTGACTGTTTGAGGTTGTGGACAGGTGCCTTTTATACTGATAACAAGTTCAAACAGGTGCCATTAATACAGGTAACGAGTGGAGGACAGAGGAGCCTCTTAAAGAAGAAATTACAGGTCTGTGAGAGCCAGAAATCTTGCTTGTTTGTAGGTGACCAAATACTTATTTTCCACCATAATTTGCAAATAAATTCATAAAAAATCCTTCAATGTGATTTTCTGGATTTTTTTTCCTCAATTTGTCTGTCATAGTTGATGTGTACCTATGATGAAAATTACAGGTCTCTCTCATCTTTTTAAGTGGGAGAACTTGCACAATTGGTGGCTGACTAAATACTTTTTTCCCCCACTGTATGTACTGTGTCTATGGAATATCTTATAAGCTATATAAATTAATAAAGCGAGTCGCACACTCTCTCTGTATATATAAACGCCCAGTCATTTATTGGGTAAATTTGAATTTCTTATGCCATAATAACGTGAAATAGCTTCCACTCCTAAAATATATTGAATTACTTTTGCACTTATTTGCAGATTTTAAATAAGTAAAAATAATACGTGTCAATACAAACATTTGATAGTACAATATTGAAAAAAAAAACACACACACACACACAGACATATACATACATACATACATACACACACACAGTATAAATATGGCCTGAAAAAGGTAAACAAAAACAATTTGGTGTTTGTAAAATATTATCACATATCGTATAAAAATACAAAAAGAAAATAACCGTCAGAGACAACAAATACAGATCATGTTCAATAGAATATGGAATATGGTCAATTTACATAAAAACCCCTATATACACACACACTTTACCCCACGCTATGAGATAGGGATATCATAAACAAATAAAATGTTCTGTATTTTTGCCGAGAAATCATCCGAGGGTCTTGACAATCCCAGCAGTACTATCATAATTACAACAATATTCATAGGCAACATATACAGGCATTCTTCACAGAATAGTGATTTTATTCCATTAGATTCATTACATACACCTTTCAATAATAGCATAGTACAGACAGAGAACCTAGTACCCATAGGGTAGTGTACTGTAGTCTGGGAGAAGCCTCCGCTTGTTATACACTATTCTAAGTCGTTTTGGGGCAGAGCGGTTTTTTAAGGTGAATCTCCTCTTGTCCCTGACAATCTGGGTATTCTGTGTCAATATCTCATCTGAATTGTCCCCATCTCTAAGAAAGTCATTGACCAATCTTATGAGAGACTCCAGATGTACTAAAGTTGCATTGGAATGATGTAACGTGATCCCCTTAACTTTCATGCATTTCTTTCCATTGTGTGTTTCGTATCCATATGTCTTTGGTCCACCCGATACAAACTCCACAATGTGATCACCTGGATCTAACTCGCTCGTCAGGCCCCCCAAGAACTCGTTTAGCTCTGGCATCCAATCTCCAGGCCTACTCACAAATATGACACTGTCTGTGTCATGGTACAGCGTTCGTTTCTGCAGTTTTTCCATGAGGTCGTAGAGCTCCAGTCTAGCATAGGCAGTTGTGAAAGCGGCAATGAAAACATTAACAGGACCAGGAGAACTGTGGCACTTCTCAGTGTACTTCCAATTCACCATGACAACATCATCATTCAAGAAAGAGATATTAGAAACGTCTTTCTCAGGTGAGAACACACACTTCAGAAGTTCTTGCAAATCTTTAATCAAAGTTGTGTTCATTTGATTTGGTCTTTGGCCAAACTTTCCCCAAAGACTGTTCAGAAAAAGCTTAGCAATTTTTCTCTTGGCCTTGTTGACAACAATTTTTTCACGGTTCAGCTTAATACCTTCCGTTTCCTCATATCTCTGAAGGTAAGCTTCTTTGCTAGCTTCATCAGCTGCACTATGAGGCCACCCACTGGCCTCCTGTTTGTCTTTTAGAAAGGTCTTGACATACTCAGTGAAGAGAGATTCAGACTTTACTGGGAAATGCCACACTTCAATCAGTTTGGCAACTTTGTACCCCTTCTCAATGGCTTTAGCCATTTCAACAGTACACCACACTCCAGTTAGAGCCCTTTCCTCATCTGAGTGAGTACACCCAGTCTCTTGATTCTCTGACTCAGAACAGATTCTGCAGAGTGGAAACATGAGCTTGCCAGCAGCACGATAGGGTAGCACAGGGAGATACAGACCCTTTGGGGGGTACACTTTGGCTTTGACAAAACCAAAGTAATTGTCTAGTGGCTCAAATTCACGTGCAATTATGTTGGGATGTCCGATGGGGTAAGCCTTTACCTTATTTACAAAGGGATAAAGTGACGTGAAATCATAGTATTGGATTGTCTCCCCTGGTTGCACTTTGTAATGCAGGTGGAGTGCGTTCGTCCTACCCCCGAAAAAGGCATCCCTGGGTTCCATGGGCTCATGCATTTCAAAGGTTTTCAAGAAAGTTTGGACCTCTGGATCTGTCTTTTTGAGCTCATTCCACTCATGATCCCACATCACCTTCACATTCAAATTGTGGTCCTTTTGCAACGAGCTGATCTTGTCCTGGAAACGGTGATGCATGGCACCAAAGGTCATTTTGGTCTGCTTACAAAAAACATTATAGCCATAACAGTCTTGGCAACCATGAAAATAGCAACCAGCATACTCATAGGCTGTGGTGCCATCATCATCCTCTGAGAAACCATCCAAAGAGTACTTTCCCACCCGTTTCTCTCCCTCGTTCAGAGCATGCTTTATGGATCGTTTTTCCTTGTGAGCCAAATATTCCAACCACTGAATAGATGGAGTAGAAAAAGTCTTCTGACTTTGGATGTAATTGTCTAACGGGGGAATGGCAATGGTATTTTCGGGTAAGAATTTTGTGCGGTAGATTTTCATGCACAGGGATGCAAGAGTCACACATTGCAGTGGGTCAACTTCTGTAGTGCTAAGGACCTCCTCCCTAAACCGTAAGCATGCTTTCCGCAGAATGATCACATCATTCTTACAATATTCTGCCATCTCTTTCTTGAAGTCAAACCCAGATTTTGATTCAGATATTGATTTGTGCCACTGCAGAAAGTTCTCCCTCTCTTTTCTCATCATGGTATTGAAACCATAGAATTCAGGGCTGGGGTACTTGCCAATGTAATTATGGTTTTGCTGTGTGTTAAACCAATGTGGAAAATATCCCTTCTTGTCATTTTCAAAGCCCATTGCCTCTGGCATGTCACTCAGCTTCATTGATAAAAAACTGAGACTATCAATGTATCTTTGTCCAAAGTCTTTGTCAATAATGCATATAAGCTTGCTGCCTTGTGCTATGATTTTTGGTGTAATCATGTTGTTTACTAGATAGTTCATCAACAAATACCCATCATATCCCTTTGAGTTGTGGGCTATGAATGTATAGCCTTTGTACTGGTTTGTTCTGTATTTTTTATAAAAGGCTTTAACACAGTCCTCTCCCTCTGCAGTCCAGATGTTGCCATGGAAATCCATACAGCACACAAAGTTGGGAACGTGCTCATCTGTATCTTGTCTTGTCTCGAAGTCATAGAAGATGTACTTCTCACTAGGCTCCTCAGGTTCAACTTGTTGAATGAAACACTGATGGCCTTCTGCCTCCGTTAGATCAGCTTTACAGCAGTGGCATCGTTTAGCTCCACATTTGTGTTCCTTCGGATTGGCCACATTGATAGTGTAACATCTGTTACACTGGGAACAGTATTTGGTTACATCACACGTGGAAACCATTTTACCAGAGGCTTTATGCAAACTAGGAACTTTGTGCTGTGTATGGCAGAATTTCGATCTGCAGAAACGCAAACATTCTGTACACTGTTGGGTCTGCCCTCTCTGCTCTGGGCACTCAGCATGATGACAGACATTGCAGCAATTCTGACACTTGTGGTCATTCTTTTTGCTATAGCCAGAATAGCAAAAGGTGCAAAAAAAGCTAACTCCCAGAAACCCCTTTGGGTTTTTGATACCATAGTAATGGCCATCATGCAGGTAAAGAAAAATAGTTGTGGCATGAGTTTTTTCAAAAGGTGTTTTAAAGTGTTTTACAAGTGACCCTTCGCGGTAATATACCACTATTTTAACACCCTGAACCTTCTCAAATTTGTTAATGTCTGATAAAGAAACCTTGGTGAGCTCAGATAACCCAACAGAAGTCTGCAGCTCTCTGCCTTTCTGCTCAGCCTCACTCATAGTCAATGTTGGATCTAAGAGCATAACTACACAAGTGGCAAAGCAAAGGTTGTCGTCTTTGTTAGCGAGTACAATGAGGTGCCTACGCTTTTTCTCAATTAGCTCACTATCAAAGATAGTTTTCACCTTTCTACGTGGACCACCACCACCCTCGAGATTGTGCACGATATGAACAACAAGCTCTAGGGTGTCATCAGTCAATATTTCTTGGTTACTCTGGACCACCTGCTCGATTAACGAAAGAAATGTGTCAGTTTCCACTTCTCCATTCGGCAAACGGGCTGAGACGGGAAACACAAAGTCGCCCTCCAACTGTAACAGTCTTACATCGTTAGCACCGGACAGTTCGGTCATTCTTTTGGAAAGTCCATCTATTGACTCTAAAATCATAGCATAGAAGACGGCATAGTCATTCACATCATCCCGACTCATGTCCAGCCGTTGTCTAATTTCAGTTGTATTGAACTTTGCTCGATTAATCACTCTTATGGATCTGTCTATGCCATCGTCACCTTGCTGAAGTCTCTCTAAATACGCATTCAAAGCACCGAGAGGATCCATTTGCTGTGCATTAGTGGATGAATGGGCATCATTTTCACCCGCTGTAATAGACAGTAATGGCAGGTTCTGAGACTGCCCATTATCTGTGTTATCAATTTGGGGGAAGTCTGGGGGAACAAAACCAGGGGATCTGGCATTCAGTTCATGAGCTATATTGGTAGGGGTTGAGTCCGTTGAATCAGAAACTGATGATCTTTTGGGGGCTCTGTCCAATGGCTCATCACTCTGTCTTTTCTGAGCCATTTCAGGTTCACATAAATGTAGCTAGTGTCTGTGAGATGTGACGAATAATCAGGAACAATCGTTTCCGGTGTGCTGGTTTTGTGTCACTAGTTATTTGGCTGAATTACAATTTCACAGGGGTGCACCTGGCATCTTTCAAATTATGGAAGGGGATGAGACATTTGGCCAATAGACTTGGCCGAGACTTGCGTAGAGAAGGGGGTGGAGCTAGCAAAGAGAATCCACCCTGGTTCCGCCACTAGCTTTAGTATCATATCTCTCCCCTAGAACCTAATCGAGGAGGAATTTTGTTGCTGGGTTGCCGCGAATATACAAATTAGATAATCAGTTCACAACTTTGTAAATGAAATGATCCATGTTTAACTAAAATCCGTCCAATTTTCATTTATCTTTTCATAAAGGTGATATTAGCAACTGTCCGACCATTGTCTGCACAAGGCTGTCTCTTGTATTATTGTATTGGACAATTTTCAGAGTACGTATCCGAGATAGATTTGAGGCAGCTTCTGCAGTGCAGCTCTTCTTCTGGCTTCTTGTAGGTTCTCCCTCTTGATATTTCTCATAAGGATCTGGTCTCGGCTATGACGCCTGGAATAAAAAATGGTGATGAGTTTTTTTTTTTAGCAACTTGATTTTAGAACATAACATTGTCATTTTTGTACAGTAATCTTATTTACATTTACATTTTAGTCATTTAGCAGACGCTCTTATCCAGAGCGACTTACAGTTAGTGAATACATATTTTTTTTATACTGGCCCCCCGTGGGAATTGAACCCACAACCCTGGCGTTACAAACGCCATGCTCTATCAACTGAGCTACATCCCTGCCGGCCATTCCCTCCCCTACCCTGGACGACGCTGGGCCAATTGTGCGCCGCCCATGAGTCTCCCGGTCGCGGCCGGCTGCGACAGAGCCTGGATTTGAACCAGGATCTCTAGTGGCACAGTTAGCACTGCGATGCAGTGCCTTAGACCACTGCACCACTTAGGAAAAGTGCTATGAAAGGGCAGGCTCTTCTCCTAATTCTTCAGCAGGGTAAGAGATTGGAATTTAGAACAATACATCTAAAATCAGAAGTTACCCAACAACATTCAAACTCTAATTTTACACCTGGAATTTGTGGAAACACATAGTATGCCATTTATTTCTAACCTACAATTCCATCCCGAGCACCAAGGGAGGATTCCCGACCCGAGTTAAGCGCACATAAGTAATTTATTTTTATGCACTTTTCTCTCTACATGTATTCTGACCTTGAACTTAAGAATGAGAATAGCATGCTATTCACCCGCTATTCGTTTGGGGTGGAGATCAAATAAATGAAGTTGTGGCGGAGGTGTGTCTACAGATATATTCTGACCTTGACTTAATTCCCTCATAATTCCACCACCTTTACGGGCGATGAAACTATGAATAAGGTCGAGCATCCTGTCGGTTCCAAGTGGAACAACATCTACTTTCTTTTTTTTCCATGTGCAAATGACAGTACAGCGCCAAACCTACAGAGTTGATTTATGATTTCTAGAATGTTTTAATTATATACCCTGACTTTTTACAATTTGTATCGTGTTAAATATTAGCCACTAACGGTAGCCACCATCAGTTATACCCACATACAGTTATAACTCTCACTTTAGTGTTAGTTTCCTTACATTTTGCATCATTCCATTCCATTGTTACTTTACCTTTATTTCCTCTGTTACGTTCATGTGGTTGTTCCTCAGGATCGCTAGCAATAGTGGATCATATTAGGCTAATGTTTTACAAGTTTGTAATAATTTGGGACATATAGCCTATTTGAGTCACTTTTCTCACCTTCCAATATTTCATGGATTGAACAATTGAATATGGCAACTTTCAGGATTAATCAAACAACTGTATTTTTGATTCACCAATATATTTTGTTCGTAAAGGCTCTCCAAACCTGTTTTTCTATTATTCATAAATACATTCCTAACCCTAAATAATATACAAGACCAGAATATTTTTTAATCTACCAATTGGTGCCGAAAAGGAGACGAATATGTGTGTATTTACATAGCTTTTTTTCATTGATCGCTAATATTCTGAACTGTTCTCTCCATATATTGTAATGAGTCTGTCGAGATAATTCAAGTTAAAAAGGTACACCAAATTTAAGTGGATGGCTTTAGATAAATGTACTGAAAACCCTATTTAATGAAAACTCCACGAGAAAATCTGTAGGCCAGCAAGTGGGAGGGTTTTCAGTGGTTGAATTAAACATTTAGCACGCGCAAGGGAACCACGTCTGCGAAGCTCATTACGCAGCTGCATAAGTTAAGTCTGAATACCAACTACTGAGAAGTGCATAGGAAAGGCGTAGGGCGGCTGGTAGCCTAGCCATTAAGAGCGTTGGGCCAGTAAGAAAGGTTGCTGGTTTGAATCCCCGAGCGGACAAGGTGACAAATTTGTTGATGTGCCCTTGAGCAAGGCACTTAACCCTAATTGCTCCTGTAAGTCGTTCTGGATAAGAGTGTTTGCTAAATGACTAAAAAGTTAAATGAAAGGCGTACAAGTCTGAATCGGGCCCCAAGATCAACTTTATTGTCCATATGTATTTGGACAGTAAAGCTCAAATTTAAATGTTCTCTACACTCCAGCATTTAGGATTTGAGATCATATTATGAACATTGTGGTCCTCTGTAGCTCAATTGGTAGAGCATGGCGCTTGTAATGCCAGGGTAGTGGGGTCGATCCCCGGGACCACCCATACGTAAAAATGTATGTGCACATGACTGTAAGTCGCTTTGGATAAAAGCGTCTGCTAAATGGCATATTATTATTAATATGAGACGAAAGTACAGAATGTAATGTTTTATTTGAGGGTATTTTCATTTAACGTTTCATCATTAAGACATAAAAGCACTAGTCCACCCATTTCAATAAGTCATAAAAAATTAACTTAAAGTGTAATAAAGTAGTCAAAAGTGTACTATTTGGTCCCATATCCCTTGCACTCAATGACTATATATAAAGCTTTCAACTCTACAACTTTGTTGGATGCATTTTTAGTTGTCTTGTCCAATAGTAACTGAATGGTGAATAATGTCTTCTTTCATTTTGAGTCTTTTTTTTGTAAGTGAGAATAGAACAGGTTTCTGACCACATACAGTGGGGTCTGAAATTGTTGACACCCTTGGTAAAGATGAGCAATAATGACTGTATAAAATAAATCATTTAAATACTGAGCTATATTGTATGACATAAAAAAATTGTATTCTATTACAATTGCTTAGAGAAAGATATTTTGTTTAAGAAGTAATACTTTTTTTCTCAAAAAGGTAAAGATTCTTATAAATAAAGTAGTCAAAAGTTTAGTATTTGGTCCTATATTCCTAGCACACAATGACTACATCAAGCTAGTGACTAACTTGTTGGATGCATTTGCAGTTCGTTTTGGTTGTGCTTCTGATTATTTTGTGCCCAATAGAAATGAATGGTAAATAATGTGTTGTGTCATTTTGGAGTCACTTTTATTGTAAATAAGAATATAATATATTTCTAAACACTTCTACATTAATGTGGATGCTACGATGATTACGGATAATCCTGAATGAATCGTGAATAATGATGAGTGATAAAGTTAGAGATCATACCCCCAAGACATGCTAACCTCTCACCATTACAAATAACAGGGGAGGTTAGTCTTTCATTTAGTCAATTCATTCAGCATTATCCTTAATCATTTACAATAATAGTGACTCCAAAATGACAATACATTATTTACCATTCATTTCTATTGGGCACAAAATAATCTGAAACACAACCAAAACGAACTGCAAATGCATCCAACAAGTTTGTAGAGTCACAAAGCTTGATGTAGTCATTGCGTGCTGTGAATATGGGACCTTTTACACTACCTTTATAAGAAAAGAAAAAAAACATCTTTCTCTGAGCAATTGTATTAGAATATATTTTCCCAATTTCTTTTTAGCATAGAATATAGCTCAGTATTTGAATTATTTATTTGATCTTTATCAAGGGTGTCAATAATTTTGGATGCTGACATTTTTAGTAATAATCATTAATTAATCATGAATAATCATGGGTGTGAAAGTTAGTCACAAAGACCATACCTCCGCCAAAATTCTAACCTCTCCTGTTATTGGTAATGGTGAGAGGTTTGCATCTTTTTTTGTAGCCTCTAACTTTTTCACTCATCATTATTCATGATCCATGCATGTTTTATCTTAATCATGGTATTATCAAGATTAATTTAGAAGTATTCAGAATCATCTCTCCTCACTTAGAAATACAATTACTCCAAATATCATTCACCAATCAGTTGCTATTGGACAACACATGACCCAAAATACAACCAAAATAAACTGCAAATGCATAAAATAAGTTTGCAGTCACAAGATTGATGCGGTCAACTTTATGTTCATGCATTGTTCAAAGTATATAGGGGAAGCAAATTGGCTTGTCCCAGTAGTCATCCGGTAGAGTTGCAGTGCGTCAGAGAGCACATCATTTAGGCCGAGCCTACAGGGATATTTATTATTTTCAATGCTAGAAAGACAAAAATATTATTTTATATATATTGTATGGATCAATAAAAACATAGAAGGCTAATAAAATATATCGCGTGAACTCTTTGCATAATTGACCCAAGCCCCGCCATTCCTAGATCCCTTTCCTTTCTGAGCTTCCTTTCCTCTTTACCTAGCTCCCTTTCCTTCCCTAGATTCCTTTCCTCTCGTATCCTCGTTTCCTAGCTGTCTTTCCTATCCTTTTCTAGCGCCCTTTCTTTATCTTATTTCATCCTTTCCTGACCTTTCATTTCCTAGCTCCCTTTGCTTCCTTCCTTTCCTACAGATGTAGGATCTTAATTTGAGCCAGTTTGCTACAGCAGGAAAATAATCCTGCAGCAACAGGAAATGTGAATTATATGGATTATAAATAAATGGACATTTTTGTAGGGGTTGATACATTTTTGGGTTAGGGCAGATGAAGTCTGAAATGTCAAAGTGGAAATTACAAACTTAAGTCTTTTTAAAACTCAAATATACTACAAGTTTGCATTTCCTGCTGTGCAAGAAAATTATCAGCAACAAAAGAGTGTTCAAATTAAGATCCTACATCTGAAGAATGGCCTTTTTCCCTTTATTCAGATTACAACCTCTCACTTTCGGTTATTTGAAAATGAAATAATCTCCAAAATATCGCTCCCTTTAAAACAAGCCATAGAAAGTTGGTTGCAATTTCAGTTTAATCCACCAGAAAAGATAGAACAAGTAATACAACAAATATTATGGTTAAACTAAAATATACTAATTGATTAAAATAAATGTTTAAAAAAATAAAATGTATAATCTTTGTAAATTATATCATAAATAGGACTGGTGGAGTTATGTCACACATGCAGCTAACAGAAATATATGGAAAGGTCTGCTCTACCCAAAATTACAACTAATTGCAGCATTACGGCAAAAATGGAAGAGGCAAGTGGAACGGGGGAAAAGTAAGGAACTTGTCTGTCGGCCCTGCATTAAAGACCCAAATTGGTTAAAGAAAATTGTGATAAATAAAAAAGTAGACCAGTTTAATTTAAGGACCCAAAAATTGACAGCTGTGCCATATAGATTGCAAAACAGTTGGGAAGAGATTGTCGATGTACTGATTCCATGGCACATGGTTTATGAACTGATATACAAAACACCACCGGATTCAAAACTTAGAATGGAAATGCAGCAGACAATTACATTGATGGAAGCCACAATCTATCTGCAATATTAAAGCTGATCTACCCCCCATCCTATATCTGTAGCTTTCTTACATGTTCCTCCTATCCTTTCCTAGCTCCCTTATCTCCTTTCCTAGCTTCCTTTTCTCCTTTTCTAGCTAGTAAAGGAAATGAGGAAAGGGAGCTAGGAAAGAAGGAAGAGAAAGGAAGGTCAGAAAGGAAAGGGAGCTAGGAACAGTGGAGAGGAAGATAGGAAAGCAGCAAAGCAAAATGAACTAGGAAAGGAGGACAGGAAAGGGATCTAGGAAAGGATAGGAGGAAAGGGAGTTAGGACATTTTAAAATTCACCATGGCCAGTAGATGGCGATAGTATTGGTTTCTGTGAGGGTCCACTTTTTGTGACAGGACACTTTTAGTGACAGGCCATCTGGTCTGCAGATGGTTACATAAAAAAAAAAAAGTATATATATATATATATTCATATTCTACAAGACAGTATCATAGGATATTTCTTTGGCTATTTGTCAATCAACTTGTCTATTATTAGCTTCTCTTCAATCACAACTAGAAGACTATAAAGCACTACTCACAAGAATACCTGGCATTAATTGATAGAATGAAAGTCAATTCTGCTCTTCTCGTGGAGCGAGGGAGTTTAGAGACCGTCGAAAATGCCATCGTTAGCCTTCCCGGCATTTTTCAAATTACATCAGTTTAACTGCTTTTAGGGAAATTAAAGGCAACAGTGTCAATCGCAAAAAAAATATTGGATGTTAGCACGCGGTCACTCCCTGCCCGTTTGCAAATGCGCTAGAGAGATGCTGAATTATTAATTTTTTCCACTCCTGTTTCTTTGGCAAAATGTACTTTTGGTGTTTAATTTTATGCAAGAAATACTTAATCATTCACAAATTAATGTTATATTAATATATCGTATGGGCAGCAGGTAGCTTAGTGGTTAAGAGCGTTGTGCCAGTAACCGAAAGGTCGCTGGTTCAAATCCCTGAGCCGACTAGGTGAAAAATCTGTCGATGTGCCCTTGAGCAAGGCACTTAACCCTAATTGCTCCTGTAAGTCGCTCTGAATAAGAGCGTCTGCTAAATGACTAAAATGTAAATGTAAAATATTAGGCTACATGTTATAGTCCTACTATCAGTGTCAAGACTTCAATAGGCTATACTATTCCATATCTAAAGTTCAAGTACCTTCAGGCTCTGATCAGTCCCTACACCCAAACGAGGGCATTACGTTCATCCACCTCTGGCCTGCTGGCCCCCCTACCTCTACGGAAGCATAGTTCCCGCTCAGCCCAGTCAAAACTGTTCGCTGCTCTGGCACCCCAATGGTGGAACAAGCTCCCTCACGACGCCAGGACAGCGGAGTCACTCACCACCTTCCGGAGACATTTGAAACCCCACCTCTTTAAGGAATACCTGGGATAGGATAAAGTAATCCTTCCCACTGGCTATAGGGTGAATGCACCAATTTGTAAGTCGCTCTGGATAAGAGCGTCTGCTAAATGACGTGAATGTAAATGTAGACCAAAGGGTGCTGCCGTCGCTGGAGACATCAGGAAATTACCGGCAGATATAGTTCCATTTTCCCTTCGAATATGACACCAAATATTTGTAAGAAATCAGATCTGTTTAACTCTCATTCATTTTGTGAACGTCTGAATAATGAATTTGGATCCAACCCTAAACCCTACTACATACCTTAAACACGGTCTCTTCTGTGTATAAATTATCTTGCAGGTCCCAATCGGCTTTGTCAGTGTGAACCACTCCTAGATTGCCCCAGGTTCTCAGATGATCAACTGTTTAGCTGGTAAGTCTGTATAATGTGATGAAAATAAGAAACATTAGATGACTTAGCAGCGTTTATCGAAAGTGACTTAGACAGTCAAGTAGATATTACAGACATTACATAACACTACAGTCAACAGTGCCTTTCGGTAGTGAAACAGCTATCCCACAAACAGCTATCTTAGAAGTATTTCAATGATTATCAATGCAAACAATGTTACAAAAAGCTCTTGAAACAAACAGAACATAAAAGTAAAAATGCACTTACAGAGTGATTCACACATGCGTGAAGGGAGAGCAGAGGCATTAGCCGCTTAACGTTTTCATCAGACTATCTTATATATGCGACAAGGAAATGCATAGTCCAATCACAGGCTTACACGATAGTATGACGTAGCCATGCTTAGCCTGTGCCAAATACTGTGGGTGTGACACATTTATTAGAAAGCATCTCTCTCTCTCTCTCTCTCTCTCTCTCTCTCTCTCTCTCTCTCTCTCTCTCTCTCTCTCTCTCTCTCTCTCTCTCTCTCTCTCTCTCTCTCTCTCTCTCTCTCTCTCTCTCTCTCTCTCTCTCTCTCTCTCTCTCTCTCTCTCTCTCTCTCATGAAAACACCACCTGGGATTTCAATATTGACACTGTAGACAAATTATACCAGATCAGTCAGTTGAGTACATAAAATATTGTACTTATTCAAATACAACCCCAACCTCCAGTCCTGTTGAGAACTATCCACCCCAGGTTCCTTTACTGTGCCACACCTAGTACCGATGGGTGAGTCAAGACTATGGGTCCTTCTCAAGTTGTTTTCCAAAATGGCTTTTGTTCAATTGAATAAAGAGCAATTCACACATAGTAGGCTATTTCCAGGTGCACTGAGAGAAAAAAACTATATTTTGAAAATGCAAAATTACAACACACTGTTGGCTTATCTTGAATACGCCAAACAATTTGAATTCAAGATAACCAGTGGGTTGGAGTGAGTTCCGTCTTCTCCAAACAGGCTTTGTTCAAAATGGCTTCCTGTTAAATCCTGCTCTCCTATTTGACAAGGGAAATACTAGTTTATACCATGCAAAGCAACTTCTCTTAGGTTATAACTAATAGCCAGTAATTTAGGGCCTGATTCAGACTTAGGAAACGTATGCCTCTCCTACACATGCCTTTCCTACGCACTTCTCAGTAGTTGGTAATCAGAATTACCTTATGTATAATGTGCTTTCCAGGCGTGGTTTCCTTGCGCGCACTGAATAAACCGCTGAAAACCCTCCTACTTCTTGTGGAGTTTTCATTCAATAGGGTTTTCAGTACATTTATCAAAAGCCTTCCCTTTACATTTGGTATACAGCACCAGTCAAAAGCTTGGACACACCTACTCATTCAAGGGTTTTTCTTTATTTGTACTATTTTCTACATTGTTGAATAATAGTGAAGACATCAAAACTAAAGTGTGAAATAATACACGTGGAATCATGTAGTAACCAAAAAAGTGTTAAACAAATCAAAATATATTTTATATTTGAGATTCTTCAAAGTTTGCCTTTGCCTTGATGAAAGCTTTGCACACTCTTGGCATTCTCTCAACTAGCTTCATGACGTAGTCCCCTGGAATGCATTTCAATTAACAGGTGTGCCTTCCTAAAAGTTAATTTGTGGAATTTCTTTCCTTCTTAATGCGTTTGAGCCAATCAGTTGTGTTGTGACTAGGTAGTGGGGTATACAAAAGAACAGCTCAAATAAGCAAAGAGAAACAACAGTCCATCATTACTTTAAGACATGAAGGTCAGTCAATCTGGAAAATTTCAAGAACTTTGAAAGTTTCTTCAAGTGCAGTCGCAAAAACCATCAAGCGCTTTGATGAAACTAGCTCGCATGAGGACCGCCACAGGAATGGAAGACCCAGAGTTACCTCTGCTGCAGAGGATAAGTTCATTAGAGTTACCAGCCTCAGAAATTCCAGCCAAAATAAATGCTTCACAGAGTTCAAGTAACAGACACATCTCAACATCAACTGTTCAGAGGAGACAGAGTGAATCAGGCCTTCATGGTCGAACTGCTGCAAAGAAACCACTACTAAAGGATACCAATAATAAGAAGAGACTTGCTTGAGCCAAGAAACACAAGCAATGGACATTAGACCGGTGGAAATTTGTCCTTTGGTCTGGAGTCCAGATTGGAGATGTTTGTTTCCAACCACTGTGGCTTTTTTTTGGGGGGGTGGGGTATACATACTGGCCCCCCGTGGGAATTGAACCCACAACCCTGGCATTGCAAACACCATGCTCTACCAACTGAGCTACACAGGGGGCTATGACCCAACACACCTCCAGGCTGTGTAAGGGCTATTTTACCAAGAAGGAGAGGGATGGAGTGCTGCATCAGATGACCTTGCCTCCACAATCCCCCGACCTCAACCCAATTGAGATGGTTTGTGATGAGTCGGACTGCAGAGTGAAGGAAAAGCAGCCAACAAGTGCTCAGCATATGTGGGAACTCTTTCAAGACTGTTGGAAAATCATTCCAGGTGAATCATTCCAGAAGTCACATAAATACTTAAATAAAGTCCACCTGTGTGCAATCTAAGTGTCACATGATCTCAGTATATATCCACTTGTTCTGAAAGGCCTCAGAGTCTGCAACACCACTAAGCAAGCGGCACCATGAAGACAAAGGAGCACTCCAGACAGGTCAGGGATAAAGTTGTGGAGAAGTACAGATCAGGATTGGGTTATAAAAAAATATCCTAAACTTTGAACATCCCACGGAGCACCATTAAATCCATAATTAAAAAATTGAAAGAATATGGCACCACAACAAACCTGCCAAGAGAGGGCCGCCCACCAAAACTCACGGACCAGGCAAGGAGGGCATTAATCAGAGAGGCAACAAAGAGGCCAAAGATAACCCTGAAGGAGCTGCAAAGCTCCACAGCGGAGATTGGAGTATCTGGCCATAGGACCACTTTAAGCTGTACACTCCACAGAGCTGGGCTTTATGGAAGAGTGGCCAGAAAAAAGCAATTGCTTAAAGAAAAATAAACAAACACGTTGGTGGCAGGGATGTAGCTCAGTTGATAGAGCATGGCGTTTGCAACGCCAGGGTTGTGGGTTCGATTCCCACAGAGGGTATGAAAAAAATAATAATGTATGCACTAACTGTAAGTCGCTCTGGATAAGAGCGTCTGCTAAATGACTTAAATGTAATGTAAATGTGTTCGCCAAAAGGCATGTTGGAGACTCCCGAAACATATGGAAAAAGGTACTCTGGTCAGATGAGACTAAAATTTAGCTATTTGGCCATCAAGGAAAATGTCTGGCGCAAACCCAACACCTCTCATCACCCCGAGAACACCATCCCCACAGTGAAGCATGATGTTGGCAGCATCATGCTGTGGGGATGTTTTTCATCAGCAGGGACTGGGAAACTGGTCAGAATTGAAGGAATGATGGATGGCCCTAAATACAGGGAAATTCTTGAGGGAAACCTGTTTCAGTCTTCCAGAGATTTGAGACTGGGACGGAGGTTCACCTTCCAGCAGGACAATGACCCTAAGCATACTGCTAAAGCAACACTCAAAACATTTAAATGTCTTGGAATGGCCTAGTCAAAGGCCAGACCTCAATCAAATTGAGAATCTGTGGTATGACTTAAAGATTGCTGTACACCAGCGGAACCCATCCAACTTAAAGGAGCTGGAGCTGGAGCAGGGGGGGGGTGAATACTTTCGCAAGCCACTGTACATATAAAATAAACAAGTAATTACAATGTATTGACATATTTACATACTAATGTGTGTATGTGAGAGAGAGAGAGTGTGTGTATGTTGAATTTTTTCTTGTCAGCCACACACCCATGTATGTAGCGATTAAAATGCAGGGTGAGTCATCAGGCAACCAAGGCCAAGGAATGGAGAGAGAGAGAGATGACCTGGAGGGAGTTGCTGATCTTCTGAAAGAGAGATGCACAAAGTGACAGTAAGTATACAGCTCAACAACATGTTTGTGTGCACATCTGTTGCTGTGAGTGAGCATATGTGTATGCAATATAATTTTGAATTACCTGTATCCATCTGGGAATCCTCAAAAGTTTCTCCCTTTACGGCCAGTGTAATAGGAACTGGTGCAGCCGGTAAATGAAATACAACAGCAGAGGACTACTGTGACTGCATCTGAACTGCTGGGGGTGGCAAATCTAAAAGAGAGAGCCACACATTTTCTTAACTGACAATAATCATACAACTAAACAGACTGAATGAGTGTAAGGCCTAGATTCAATCAGATCAAGCGTTACCCGGCGATAGCAGACACCCGCACAGCTGATGTTCTGGCGATGTCTGAGGTGTTACTGCGTTGGATCTGCCAAATCGGTAAGCGGCTGCTCTTGATCAATTATCACGAAACTACACCCGTCCTACTCGCGTTACAAGTTTGAGAAAGTGTAGGCTATCTAGAAATAATGAAGCTCAAATTCAACATCATTAAACAAAATAATGAGGATTTCTATCAGCCTAATCGAGGTTTAGATTACATCTCACATTCATGTTTTCGAACTTGCAAACAGGGCTGCATGACATTTCTGTTACTGCGACTCCATGCAGCCAATGGCATTGTCAGCTTTAGGTACAATGCCAGGAGCCGCTTGTGGATTTGACAGCTCTAACACAATTCCACCTCAGACACCGGCTCATTGTACTTGCCCTTGCAATCTGATGTGTGTGTATTCTGTGTTATTATGACTTAGAAGTGTCAACCTGACCACATTCAGTGATTAGCTTTGGAAAAAAGTGTCTCCCTAGTGGCGCAGTGCCACTAGAGATCCTGGTTCGAATCCAGGCTCTGTCGTAGCCGGCCGTGACCGGGAGACCCATGGGGCGGTGCACAATTGGTCCAGGGTAGGGGAGGGAATGGCCGGCAGGGATGTAGCTCAGTTGGTAGAGCATGGCGTTTGCAACGCCAGGGTTGTGGGTTTGTTTCCTACGGGGGGCCAGTATGAAAAAAAAATGTATGCACTCACTAACTGTAAGAGTGTCTGCTAAATGACACATTGGTGTGGCTGGCTTCCGGGTTAAGCGAGCAGTGTGTCAAGAAGCATTGACCGTACGGGAGTTTCAGCGATGGGACAAGACTGTAACTACCAATTGGATATCACGAAATTGGGGAAAAAAGTACCAAAAAAATAATACAATAAATACTGTGACGAGATCCTGAGGCCCATTGTGAGACCCATTGTTTTAAAGGTATCTGTGACCAACCGATGCATACAGTGCTTTGCAAAAGTATTCATCCCCCTTGGCGTTTTTCCTATTTTGTTGCATTACAACCTGTAATTTAAATGGATTTTCATTTGGATTCATGTAATGGACATACAAAAAATAGTCAAAATTGGTGAAGTGAAATAAAAAAAAATACTTGTTTCAAAGAATTCTGAAAAATAAATAACGGAAAAGTGGTGCGTGCATATGTATTCACCCACTTTGCTATGAAGCCCCTAAATTAGATCTGGTGCAACCAATTACTGTCAGAAGTCACATAATTAGTTAAATAAAGTCCACCTGTGTGAAATCTAAGTGTCAAATGATCTGTCACATGATCTCAGTATACACATTTCTTGTTAACAAACTATAGTTTTGGCAAGTCGGTTAGGAGATCTACTTTGTACATGACACAAGTAATTTTTCCAACAATTGTTTACAGACAGATTATTTCACTTATAATTCACTGTATCACAATTCCAGTGGGTCAGAAGTTTACATACAGTAAGTTGAGTGTGCCTTTAAACAACTTGGCAAATTCCAGAAAATCATGTCATGGCTTTAGAAGCTTCTGATAGGCTAATTGACATCATTTGAGTCAATTGGAGGTGTACCTGTCAATGTATTTCAAGGCCTACCTTCAAACTCAGTGCCTCTTTGCTTGACATCATTGGAAAATCTAAAGAAATCAGCCAAGACCTCAGAAAAAAAATTGTAGACCTCCACAAGTCTGGTTCATCCTTGGGAGCAATTTCCAAACGCCTGAAGGTACCACGTCCATCTGTACAAACAATAGTATGCAAGTATAAACACCATGGGACCACGCAGCCATCATACCGCTCAGGAAGGAGAAGCGTTCTGTCTCCTAGAGATTAACGTACTTCAGTGCGAAAAGTGCAAATCAATCCCAGAAAAACAGCATAGGACATTGTGAAGATGCTGGAGGAAACAGGTACAAAAGTATCTATATCCACAGTAAAACGAGTCCTATATCGACATAACCTGAAAGGCCGCTCAGCAAGGAAGACGCCACTGCTCCAAAACCGCCATAAAAAAGCCAGACTACGGTTTGCAACTGCACATGGGGACAAAGATCGTACTTTTTGGAGAAATGTCCTCTGGTCTGATGAAACAAAAATAGAATTGTTTGGCCATAATGACCATCGTTATGTTTGGAGGAAAAAGGGGGTCTTGCAAGTCGAAGAACACCATCCCAACCATGAAGCACGGGGGTGGCAGCATCATGCTGTGGGTGTGCTTTGCTGCAGGAGGGACTGGTGCACTTCACAAAATAGATGGCATCATGAGGAAGGAAAATTATGTGGATATATTGAAGCAACATCTCAAGACATCAGTCAAGAAGTTAAAGCTTGGTCGCAAATGGGTCTTCCAAATGGACAATGACCCCAAGCATACTTCCAAAGTTGTGGCAAAATGGCTTAAGGACAACAAAGTCAAGGTATTGGAGTGGCCATCACAAAGCCCTGACCTCAATCCTATAGAAAATGTGTGGGCAGAACTGAAAAAGTGTGTGCGAGCAAGGAGGCCTACAAACCTGACTCAGTTACACCAGCTCTGTCAGGAGGAATGGGCCAAAATTCACCCAACTTATTGTGGGAAGCTTGTGGAAGGCTACCCAAAACGTTTGACCCATGTTAAACAATTTAAAGGCAATGCTACCAAATACTAATTGAGTGTATGTAAACTTCTGACCCACTGGGAATGTGATGAAAGAAATACAAGCTGAAATAAATCATTCTCTCTACTATTATTCTGACATTTCACATTCTTAAAATAAAGTGGTGATCCTAACTGACCTAAGACAGGGAATTTTTACTAGGATTAAATGTCAAGAATTGTGAAAAACTGAGTTTAAATGTATTTGGCTAAGGTGTATGTAAACTTCTGACTTCAACTGTATATACACCTGTTCTGAAAGGCCCCAGAATCTGCAACACCACTAAGCAAGGGTCACCACCAAGCAAGTGGCACCATGAAGACCAAGGAGCTCTCCAAACAGGTCAGGGACAAAGTTGTGGAGAAGTACAGATCAGGGATGGGTTATAAAGAAATATCTGAAACTTTGAACATCCCACGGAGCACCATTAAATCCATTATTAAAAAATGGAAAGAATATGGCACCACAACAAACCTGCCAAGAGCGTGCCACCCACCAAAACTCACAGACCAGGCAAGGAGGGCATTAATCAGAGCGGCAACAAAGAGACCAAAGATAACCCTGAAGGAGCTGCAAAGCTCCAGAGCGGAGATTGGAGTATCTGTCCATAGGACCACTTTAAGCCATACACTCCACAGAGCTGGGCTTTACGTAAGAGTGGCCAGAGAAGAGCCATTGCTTAAAGAAAAAAATAAGCAAACACGTATGGTGTTCGCCAAAAGGCATGTGGGAGACTCCCAAACATATGGAAGAAGGTACTCTGGTCAGATGAGACTAAAATAAGCAAACACGTTTGGTGTTCGCCAAAAGGCATGTGGGAGACTCCCAAACATATGGAAGAAGGTACTCTGGTCAGATGAGACTAAAATTGAGCTTTTTGGTCATCAAGGAAAACGCTATGTCTGGGGCAAACCCAACACCTCTCATCACCCCAAGAACACCATCCCCACAGTGAAGCATGGTGGTGGCAGCATCATGCTGTGGTGATGTTTTTTATCGGCAGGGACTGGGAAACTGGTCAGAATTGAAGGAATGATGGATGGTGCTAAATACAGGGAAATTATTGAGGGAAACCTGTTTCATTCTTCCAGAGATTTGAGACTGGGACGGAGGTTCACCTTCCAGCAGGACAATGACCCTAATCATACTGCTAAAGCAACACTCGAGTGGTTTAAGGAGAAACATTGAAATGTCTTGGAATGGCCTAGTCAAAGCTCAGTCCTCAATCCAATTGAGAATCTGTGCTATGACTTAAAGATTGCTGTACACCAGCAGAACCCATCCAACTTGAAGGAGCTGGAGCAGTTTTGCCTTGAAGAATGGGCAACAATCCAAGTGACTAGATGTGCCAAGCTTATAGAGACTGCATAAAGTGGCTCTACAAAGTATTGACTTTGGGGGGGGTGAATAGTAATGCACACTCAAGTTTTCTGTTTTTTTTGTCTTATTTCATGTTTGTTTCACAACAACAACAAAAAAGAATTTGCATCTTCAAAGTGGTAGGCAAGTTGTGTAAATCAAATGATACAAACCCCCCCAAAATCAATTTTAATTCCAGGTTGTAAGGCAACAAAATAGGAAAAATGCCAAGGGGGGTGAATACTTTCGCAAGCCACTGTATTTGTATTCCCAGTCATGTGAAATTCATAGATTAGGGCCTAAAGAATTTATTTAAATTGACTGATTTCCTCATATGAACTGTAACTCAGTAAAATCAATGGAATTGTTGCATGTTGTGTTTATATTTTTGTTCAGTATATATTTTTTAGAAGATGGAGACTTTTGTGGACATTACATGTCCTGCTCCAAAAGGCTCTCAGGCTAGATTCATTTGTTTATATCATAACCTACCTCGTACCGCTGCACATTGACTCTGTACCGGTACTCCTTGTATATAGTCTCGTTACTGTTATTTTATTTTCATTTTTTTTTAATGTAGCTTATTTTTATTTTTAACTCTGCATTGTAGTGAAAGTGCTCGTAAGTCAGCATTTTACGGTAAAGTCTACAGCTGTTTTACTCAGTGCATGTGACAAATAAAATCGGATTAGGATAGCTCCTGAGTGGCGCAGTGGTCTAAGGCACTGCATCGCAGTGCTAACTGTGCCACTAGAGATCCTGTTCGAATCCAGGCTCTGTCGCAGCCGGCCGCGACCGGGAGACTCATGGGCGGCGCACAATTGGCCCAGCGTTGTCCAGGGTAGGGGAGGGAATGGCCGGCAGGGATGTAGCTCAGTTGGTAGAGCATGGCGTTTGCAACGCCAGGGTTGTGGGTTCGATTCCCACGGGGGGCCAGTATAAAAAAAAAGGTATTCACTAACTGTAAGTCGCTCTGGATAAGAGCGTCTGCTAAATGACTAAAATGTAAAGTTTTAACCTGACCTGAACCAAAGTCACACACAGGATCTCATGATATAGACCTAGGTCTAGATAGTGTTTGTACCTAAGCCTTTGTGGGTTTAAAGTTTTTCCTAATTGTAGGCTACCACCTTTAGCACTTGAATTTAATAGTATTTTAATCTTGTTTTTTTAAGCACTACCTCACTGTTTTAGCACATGGCCACAGTCACATGTTCTCAGGTGAATTCTTTAAGAGATGGGCGGGTCTAAGGCTTAAGAGGGTGTGGATGAGGCTAAATGGGCGTAAACACTAGCTATGCAATGTGAAAGGCTATCTTTATTATACAACAACAGGCTATTTAATACTGTTAATGGTTTGTCTAATGGGGAAATTGGTGAGATAATGTTCAGAGAATCCATTTAGGCAATTTGGTGAAAGTATTCCTTTTCTAAATATGTTGGATAAAGGATTAATGTAGAGCAAGTCTGAAAATCACGGCAAAAATTTGAATGCCCTTTTCTCCTAAATGGTATTATACTTTTATCAACTTTTAAAGCAGCATTACCTTCCCATTTTTTCTCCAATTACAATGTATGATACACCATTTTGAAGTCTGTACTTTTGTAAAAATGTAAAACAAAAACATTCTAATTTTGGAACGTAAGACCGAAAAGAGGTGGTAGGTCACATATAAGACAGGTAAATGACCAATCATGGCGCTAAAATAGAAGAGCACTGGCTTTAACAGGTTGAAATTGCAAACGAGCGTGCGATTGACAATTGCACTTGAAAATAGAAAATAGGTGAGCTGGTTCTTCACTTTTTGGCGGAAAACTGAGCGGTCATAACACGTCAACCCTGTTACCTATACATACATAGACAGGTTAGAAATGCTTTTTGTGAAGCATTTGGATTTATGGATTTACGGCTGATTTAAGATTAAATCGTTACTTTATTTGGTGGTTAATAAGTGACTGTTGTGGGGGTCGTAGAGCAACACCACCGACATGTACATGTTCGTGAGAGTCTCCCCTTTAATAGTTTGTAGGCCAAAACATTCAGACGCTACAGACGTTTTTGTGAGAAGACAAACTCCGCTGTAGCTCTGCCACCAATGCAGATCTGCCATCAATGCGTTGAATTGAGACTCAGCCAATGCAACAGATTTTTATGGGGATCTTTTATTATGTCTCCCGAGTGGCGCAGTGGTCTAAGGCACTGCATCGCAGTGCTAGCTGTGCCACTAGAGATCCTGGTTAGAATGCAGGCTCTGTCGTAGCCGGCCGCGACCGGGAGACCCATGGGGCGGCGCACAATTGGCCCAGCGTCGTCCAGGATAGGGGAGGGAATGGCCGGCAGGGATGTAGCTCAGTTGGTAGAGCATGGCGTTTGCAACGCCAGGGTTGTGGGTTCGATTCCCATGGGCGGCCAGTATGAAAAAATAAAATAATAATGTATGCGCTAAATGTAAGTCGCTCTGGATCGGATCGTCTGCTAAATGACTAAAATGTAAATGTTAATTACATTTCTGTGGTGCTGCGGAAATTAACTCAAGAGGATTAAAGGGGGGCTGAACTTCCAGCTTGCTCATTAAGAATTGCAGTGTCCATGACTGAAGCCAAACGTGAGTTGTCTTGGTTAATGTGGGTGTCTCTTGTGTGTGTTTGTACATTCACTCTGCCAAAACAGTACACAGTTACTAGATAACTTGAAACAGTCTAACCAGGTCTTGTCTTGAAGTTGCCAAGGCCAACTTCTTTCTACAATTAGCTTCAGCTGGCTGGTGTGGGAACGTGGCAAAGTTGGTTTGACATTGGATAACTTATCTCTGGGACTAGTTACGTGACCATCAATAAATTACACAATGTAAATGTGACTATTTTTTTTAGTTGTTTCTTTAAATGCTTTCAATATTTCTATATGAATTTTTACAATTTATAGTTTGTTAGGAGTTTTTAAGTCATAGAAATATGGAGCTATTGACATTTTAAATTATTGTATTATGTACATTGTGTAATTTACTGATGGTCCCTAACTACCGAATGTCGAATGTCAAACCAAATTGACCATGGGCATTATGATCGGGTCCTGTGCAGCTGCTTTCCTAATTTCCTAATTGAAGATTACTTGAGAGCTGCCAGCTGTGGGCAGGATTGAAATAAACCCAGCCCAAGGAAAACTGTTAGGTTACGTTCCATGACATACAATTTTTTCCTATCATCTCGCAAATCTCCGTTTTGGACGAGACAGACTTTATGACTAAAATTATCCTATTTACACTGTAGTCAATTTTAACACTATAATAAATGTTTCTGACTCATATCGATGTCACAGGCCGTTATCAAAACGAGAAGTTGCTTTTTAGGGGCCGTCGCTCTTTAAAACCTCTTGAGGTGGGAAAACGTTTTTTATGAAGCTGAACATGTGCTCTTTATGACAAATGTTAAAATGAAAATGAGGTGAAATCATTTTTTTTGTATTTTTTGTATTTTTTAAAATGGCACTGAATTGGTGGAACGACCTCTCTCTTTTGTACTCTCCCTCCCATGTCTTTTCTCTTCTCTCTCTCACACACTTGCTCCTCCTCCCTTCTGAATGGATGTCTGTGTAGCTTGGCGTTGTTATATGATAACAGGGCAGTATAAACAGATAGATGTCGTACGTCATGTCTGTAATCTGTCTCTGATTGTGTCAGGGCTTCAAAGGGCCACTTCCCTCAAGCCCTGACATGTTGACGTGTCCGTATCCAGGTTACCATCACCGAAGCAATAGAAACAGAAGTTGAAGAAAAAAAAGGTGAGGGTGCAGCCAGACGATGACATCATCAAACATAAGATATGTAGGTCGTATTCTTGTTAGTCAGGAAAAACTAGTTGGTAGACATTCTGGGTTTCGTTCCCTCCCCTTTGCTCTTCCTCTACTTTTCACTCTGTCATCGCCTCTTCTCACTGCCAGTCATTTTTTTTTGTCCCAGTGAGATTGTGAGCTCCTCTCTTCCATTCTTTCTCTCGAACTCTCCTCTTGTTGGTTTGCTATTTTTGGTGGTTGTGACCCCCCTGTTATACCATGGGAGACCCTGTGCCTTTCTCCGTCCTGAACGAGAGACTGAGACCACAGTTCACTGCCATGGAACGCCTCTGCTACTCCCTGGACACCCTGGAAGATGGACCACAGCGGCCTGGCACGGTCAGGGGCGGTTCAAACACACGGTCTACAATACTGAGAGATGAAATACAAACACAGGACGATTCAAGCTCGACCACGACCGAACCAGAGGATGACCCAGAGAAAGAGGATGTGGTCACAGAAGGGTTGACGTCTCTGACCGAAGAGGGTGACGACTGTCATGAACTGTTGACCATGAGCATGATCAGTAACTGCTTGATGCCGTCTTTGACCGTAGAAGATGCTAGTCCTGATGATTCTGGTGAGCTGACCGTGGTCAGGGAGAGTTTGACCATAGAGAATGGCGGTCTAGGTGGTTTGACCATGGTCAGTGAGGGAGATGGAGATGGTTCTGATGAGGTCAGTGAGGGAGATGGTTCTGATGAGGTCAGTGAGGATAAGAGCCCTTTCAGACGGAGCTACGTAGACAGAACCTTACCGGACCTCATCAGGAATGGACGACCGCTCAGCAGACGCAGAACACTAGGACCAGTCTCAGACACGGTGAGAGAGAGAGTGAAGACGGACAAAAATAAAATGTGTGTGCTGTGCGGCCAAGAAAGTATATTGAATGTCATTGACGCTGTACTTGTTATGCTATTCGACGATCTTGGACCAGAACAGATCTTTCACCTCATTCAGTACTAGTGTGTCATACTCTGCTATGGAATGTTATCAGCCAATGGAGACAGGTTTGATTTGTGGATAATATATTGTTGTCTCTCTTTGGGCCCTTATCAGTGAGGGGCCTGGTGTGTGTGTATCTGTGCGTGAGTAATATGAGCTGTCACATGCGTATCCAGTACAACAGGATTTGTCTCTGCTGCTCTCATCTTGCAGGAATCTGGATTAGCACTGTTTACCACTGTGCCTGAGTTTTTCATGACACCATCTATTCTTAGTGGAAGGTTGTGTGTGTGTTTGTGTGTGTGTGTGTGCATGCGTGGTTAAAGGTAGTGCCTTGGGAGATGGTGTTTGTGTGAGTGTGTTTGTATGTAACACTGTGTGTGTGTGTGTCTAGTTGAAGTGAAGAGAAAATTCAGCAACTCCTGTAGGAATTTGATAAACATGCTTCTTTACAAACGTGCTTGTGTATGTGTGTGTGTGTGTGTGTGTGTGTGTGTGTGTAGTTGAAGGAGGTGCGTCGGGAGGTGGCGCTGTCTCTGAGACGCAGTCTGAGGCTGAAGGCTCAGGTGGACAAACTACAGGAGAACAGAGACGAACCAGAATGGAGCCAACACAGGGAGAAGGTAACACACACACACACACACACACACACACTTCAAATACAGTCAAGAATTCAAGCATAACCATATATTTCAAAGGTCATTTCAAAGGTCATACAATCATTGAAACATACAGAAACAAGAACTGTGTGATGTATACTAACTGTAAGTCGCTCTGGATAAGAGCGTCTGCTAAATGACTAAAATGTAAATGTATAAGAGGTTGAATAACAACATGTATCACATGACAACAGGGCTTGAATGGAGTTTCTGGGAGTAGGCTAACTGCGCACAAGGAGAGAATCCTTTCGGTTTCTGTGAAGCACATCACGTTTAGAAGTCTGTGTGTATGATGAACTCTTCCCCTCTTTCTTTCTCTCTTTCCCTCCCTCTCCCCCTCCCGCTCTCACCCCTACCCCCTTCCTCTCTCCCCCTCTCCTCTCTCTCCCCCTCTCACCCCCTCCCTCAGGAAATGCAGCTCTGTCTCAGGTTCTGCTGTGGTGCAGTGGTTGCACAGCCTTTCCTCTATAGGGAGCCAGGTTTTCCTGTTTCTACCTTTCTCAATGGCAAGGCTGTGCTCACTGAGCCTGTACTTTTTCAAACTTTTCAAAGGTTTTGATCAGTAACTTGGTCAAATAGCTTGCCAGGGTGTACTGTCGTTTTAGAGCCAGATAGCACTGCATTTTGCTTTGTGCTTGTTTTTCCCAATAGGTAATGTCGTTTTGGTTTTGACTGTGTAATTTGGTTTATTCTGATTGATTGGATGTTCTGGTCCTGAGGCTTCAGTGTGTTAGTAGAACAGGTTTGTGAACTCAGGACCAGCTGGATGAGGGGAAATATTTTATTTTCTCAGCTCTTGGCACTGCAGGGTAAATGTTATGAGAGTGGGTCACTATTTGAGATGTTTTCTAAACTTAATTGCTATTTTTATTATTAGTGGTTATTGGCCTAATTCTGCCCTGCATGCATTGTTGTAGTTTTCCTCTGGACATGTACTGTAGGTGTTTGTACCATTGGGTGAAATCTTGTTTCGCAAGTGGACTCCACACCTCACTGCCTTAAAGTACAATTGATACAATGACACATTCAATTCGTTTGAGCCAAATTTGACTAGGTCTTTCTATTTTATTATTTATTTTACCTTTATTTAACTAGGCAAGTCAGTTAAGAACAAATTCTTATTTACAATGACGGCCTACACCGGCCAAACCCGGACGACGCTGGGCCAATTGTGTGCCGCCCTATGGGACTCCCAATCACGGCCGGTTGTGATACAACCTGGAATCAAACCAGGGGGTGTGTAGTGACTCCTCAAGCACTGAGATGCAGTGCCTTAGACCGCTGCGTGACTTGGGAGCCCAAGTTTTCACTGTAGTATTTGAATGTGTTTTTTTGTGGTGTAGAATGCCCTGCGTGCTCTCTCAATTAATTCACTGCCTCATGTAGGTGTCCAGTTGAGCTTATTTTGAAATCTAAGTAATTGTAGTGTGTGTAGTACTCTATATATATTTTGTAGAAATTGAGAACTTTGGTCTAATTCCCTGAGATCGGGGTCTTCTCTGGAAAATCATTGTTTTAGTCTTTTGGGGATTTACTGCCAGGGCCCAGGTCTGGCAGTACTGCTCTAGCAGGTCCAGGCTCTGCTGTAGGCCATGTGCTGTGCGTGACAGCAGGCACAGGTCATCTGTGAAGAGCAGGCATTTAACCTCTGTATTTTGGAGACTAACACCATGGGCTGAGGATTTTTCTAGAATAGTGGCCAAAAGCGCGGGGCTGAGATTGCAACCCTGGTAAAGGCCAGGCCCCTGGTTAAAGAATTGTCTTGCCAATTTTGATGCTCCATTTATTGCCACGGATTAAATTGTCACACGTCGTGCGATGTTTTGGTATAAATCCAATCTGGCTTTTACTCAAGACAGTGCTCATTAAGGAAGTTTAGAACTCTTACATATACAGTGAGGGAAAAAAGTATTTGATCCCCTGCTGATTTTGTATGTTTGCCCACTGACAAAGAAATGATCAGTCTATAATTTTAATGGTAGGTTTATTTGAACAGTGAGAGACAGAATAACAACAAAAATATCCAGAAAAACCATGTCAAAAATGTTATAAATTGATTTGCATTATAATGAGGGAAATAAGTATTTGACCCCCTCTCAATCAGAAAGATTTCTGGCTCCCAGGTGTCTTTTATACAGGTAACGAGCTGAGATTAGGAGCACACTCTTAAAGGGAGTGCTCCTAATCTCAGTTTGTTCCCTGTATAAAAACACCTGTCCACAGAAGCAATCAATCAATCAGATTCCAAACTCTCCACCATGGCCAAGACCAAAGAGCTCTCCAAGGATGTCAGGGACAAGATTGTAGACCTACACAAGGCTGGAATGGGCTACAAGACCATCGCCAACCAGCTTGGTGAGAAGGTGACAACAGCTGGTGCAATTATTCGCAAATGGAAGAAACACAAAAGAACTGTCAATCTCCCTCGGCCTGGAGCTCCATGCAAGATCTCACCTCGTGGAGTTGCAATGATAATGAGAACGGTGAGGAATCAGCCCAGAACTACACGGGAGGATCTTGTCAATGATCTCAAGGCAGCTGGGACCATAGTCACCAAGAAAACAATTGGTAACACACTACGCCGTGAAGGACTGAAATCCTGCAGCGCCCGCAAGGTCCCCCTGCTCAAGAAAGCACATATACAGGCCCATATGAAGTTGTGCTGCAGCTTCTCTCTAGGAGTCTCTACAGGCTGGTATCTGTGGTGCAGCACCATCTTGATGACAGACAGCTCCTTTGCCATCTCCTTTACCTCCTCAAGAGCTGTGGTGAGGCTATCTCTCAGCTCCTGGACTGGT
The DNA here is from genome assembly GCF_020615455.1 of Coregonus clupeaformis. NCBI lineage: Eukaryota > Metazoa > Chordata > Actinopteri > Salmoniformes > Salmonidae > Coregonus > Coregonus clupeaformis. Next base: position 36,101,987 of record NC_059218.1, read on the forward strand.
TGATCTGGTCCTGTGGAAGCTCTGTCAGGGCTGGAGTTGGTGTAGCTGGGGGGCGCTGCTCCTTTAGCTCAGTAACCCATACCTCTAACAGAGCCGGCCTGTCTCTCAGCAGGCTGATGGTGGTGTGGTCTTGGCTCTGGTGGTCGTAGGCAGGCAGGGGGGAGGATAGACCTGTTGTGTGGATCTGGGCCTGGGCTCCTGCTGTTGGAGTGCCTGAGATGAGGGGAGAGGTCGGGGTGCTGTCCTTTTTGGTTTCCGCTATCTTCCCCAGGGAAGTCCTGCACAAAAGAGCTGAGTGCAGCCTCACTGCCCTGGACCATGACAGTGCCGCTCTGGTCCGTTTACCATCAGAAACCTGTTTTCACTGTGGTATTTTTGTTGTATTTGCCTTCCCTTGCAGATGCCTATTGTTTGTTGTATAGCTGAAATGCCTGGTTACAGCTGTATGCCAGGCAGTAGTGTGGTCTGTGTAAAATAACAGGTTTGTAACAGTCCTGTTGTGTGAGCAGTCGGCAAACAAAGTCTCCGGGTTCTTCCTCTGAATTCTGTGTTTAAAATTGAGTCTTCCCTTCTCTAATTTTATTTCTGCTGCAAATTTAAAAACAAAGACGGGGAAAGTCTCTCTGCTGGTGCTGCTGCTGCCTCAGTGGTCATGTTGCTATGGTTACCGCCAGTTGGCGCTAGCTAGTAAGCTAACTGACAAATTTGAACTTAGCTAGCTAGCACGATTAAGATCGCTCTTTTAACTCATACTCTGTCAATCTTTTCCTCTTGTGATGATCTTCAGTTGTACAATTTGATTACTTATATTTTTCTGCCATTTTTCATCGTGTTCATCTCACTCCTAACAACCAAGAAGTTATAAAAAAGTCAGGAGCTGTTGTTCTGCATGACTGCATTGACTGTTTCTCTCTCTCTCTCTAGGTTACAGAGGAGGTTCAGTCCATTCTGAGGTTGTTGCTTCCTCTGACAGAAGCAGAGTCCAGCTCAGTAGAACCATCTGGTCAGGAGAACAGTCTGGATACAGCCCTGGTCCTGCTGCAGAACGTAGCACGCAAACTAGCTCTCAGCCACACAGCACAGGTGAACATAAACTAGATCTCAGCAACACAGCACAGGTGAACCTAAACTAGCTCTCAGCAACACAGCACAGGTGAACCTGTACCGGAGTGCCAAGTCTAGGTCCAAGAGGCTTCTAAACAGATTCTACCCCCAAGCCATAAGACTCCTGAACATCTAATCAAATGGCTACCCAGACTATTTGCATTAGATCCCACCCCCACAGGCAAACCCATACAATACAAAGATGAGTAAATCTATGCAGATCCAACAGTAGCTCAGAGGCTAAGGGTTCATGTCAGGTGAATTTAGACCCCGCCCCTCGGGTGAGCCTTAACCCTGCCAGTGAGGTGAGCCCAGACTGGTTCAGTTCATGTACGTGTCCTGATGGGTTCAGTTAGCTCAACCTTGTTTCAGTGGAATTTTAGTTACTTGGTGGCATTTAAATTACTCCTAGTGTTACTGAGTCATGGTGCATCACCACATACACGGAAGGCCAGAATATATCAGCATACATTTTATTCCAACTAGCAGAAGTACTGATAAATGTACATCATCAATAGTAAGAAACAATTTTATGTCAATGCATTCCATAACTGTAAGAATATCAATAAAACAAACCTCCCTTTTTTCCCCCAACCACTTGCTCTTGTTTTGTTTCCCCCAGGATTCCAAGTCCTGGGTTCAGAAAGGGAATGGTGTAGATGACAGCGCTATTCTACAACAGGCACTACGGGACAGAGACGATGCCATGGAGAAGTGAGTACACACACACACACACACTTCACGGCAAAGAGAAGTGTCAATGCCTCATCTAAAAGAGGGAAAAGCATTGTTCCTGTAAAAAAAATGACACATTGATGTTTTGTTTAGTTTTTTTTCTCCCACTTCCTGTTGAACAGGAAGAAGGCCATGGAGGCGGAGCTTCTCCGTAGTAAGACAGAGATGATGTTACTGAACAACCAGCTGCTGGAGGCTGTGCAGAAACGACTGGAGCTCTCGCTGGAACTAGAGGCCTGGAAGGTACTAAGAGATGGTGGGAGGAGAGAGAGAGAAAAGATAGATATGTCTGAGACCTACATTATGGAACATATGGACTCAGCTGGGAAGAGGTGGTACAGTGGAAAACAAGCTCTCACTAATGAGAGCCAATAGCAAATTACCCATGGTTTAGCACACACGTGCACTCACACACACACGGTATAGTGTATCCAGCCGGTACATGTCACCAGCTGGTGTCCTAGCGTGATACTGGAATAATAGAGCCTGGGGCCATCTGGTGGTGAGGGACCAGCTCCCTCTAATGGTGCAATATGACATGACATGACATGCACTACATCGCCAAAGATGTGGACACCTGCTCGTCGAACATCTCATTCCAAAGTCCTGGGAATTAATATGGAGTTGGTCCCCCCTTTGCTGCTATAATAGCCTCCACTCATCTGGGAAGGCTTTCCACTCAATGTTGGAACATTGCTGTGGGGACCTGCTTCCACAAGAGCATTAGTGAGGTCGGGCACTGATGTTGGGCGATTAGGCCTGGCTCGCAGTCAGCGTTCCAATTCATCCCAAAGGTGTTTGATGGGGTTGAGGTCAGGGCTCTGTGCAGGCCAGTCAGGTTCTTCCTCACCAATCTCAATAAACCATTTCTGTATGGACCTCGCTTTTTGCACTTGGGCATTGTCATGCTGAAACAAGAAAGAGCCTTCCCCAAACTGTTGCCACCAAGTTAAGATTTCCCTTCACTGGAACTAACAGCCCGAACTATGAAAAACAGCCCCAGACCATTATTTCTCCTCCACCAAACTTTACAGTTGGCACTATGCATTCGGGCAGGTAGCGTTCTCCTGGCATCTGCCAAACCCAGATTTGTCCGTCGACCTGCCAGATGGTGAAGCGTGATTCATCACTTCAGAGAATGCGTTTCCACTGCTCTAGAGTCCAATGGTGGCGAGCTTTACACCACTCCACCCGACGCTTGGCATTACGCATGGTGATCTTAGGCTTGTGTGTGGCTGCTCGGCCATAGAAACCCATTTCATGGCCTCCCGAGTGGTGCAGCGGTCTAAGGCACTGCATTGCAGTGTTGCGGCGTCACTACAGCCTGGGGTTCGATCACAGGTTGTCATTACCGGCCGAGAGTCCCATTGGGCGGCGCACAATTGGCCCAGCGTCGTCCGGGTTAGGGGAGGGTTTGGCCGGGGGTGCTTTGCTTGGCTCATCGCGCTCTTGCGACTCCTTGTGGCAGGCCGGGCGCCTGCAGGCTGACTTCTGTCGTCATTTGAAAGGTGTTTCCTCTGACACGTTGGTGCAGCTGGCTTCCGGGTTAAGAGAGCGGGTGATAAGAAGCGCGATTTGGCGGGTCATGTTTCGGAGGACGCATGATTCGACCTTCGCCTCTCCCGAGCCCGTTGGGGAGTTGCAGCGATGAGACAAGATCGTAATCATGAAATTGGGGAGAAAAAGGGGGTGAATAATCCTAATAAAATAAGAAACCCATTTCATGAAGCTCCTGACGAACAGTTCTTGTGCTGACGTTGCTTCCAGAGGCAGTTTGGAACTCGGTAATGAGTGTTGCCACAGAGGACAGACTATTTTTATGCGCTACGCGCTTCAGCAGTCGGTGGTCCCGTTCTGTGAGCTTGTGCGGCCTACTACTTTGCGGCTGAGCCGTTGTTGCTCCTAGAAGTTTCCACTTCACAATAACTGCACTTACAGTTGACCGGGGCAGCTCTAGCAGGGCAGAAATTGTACGAACTGACTTGTTGGAAAGGTGGCATCCTATGACGGTGCCACGTTGAAAGTCACTCAGCTCTTCAGTAAGGCCATTATACTGCCAATATTTGTTTTTATACACCTGTCAGTAGCGGGTGTGGCTGAAATTGCCGAATCCACTAATTTTAAGGGGTGTCCACATACTTCTGTGTGTATATATAGTGTCACACCTAGGATCAGCTCTGTCTTCTCATTCATACCTTGGTATGATCATCAGACATAGACATACATAAATACAGTGTGTATATATAGCCGTTAGATCAGTCATGTCTACTGTCACCAAGAGGATAATGTACACTATATATACAAAAGTATGTGGACACCCATTCAAATTAGTTGTTTCGGCTATTTCAATGAAAAGAGCTGATCCTAGGTGTGAATGAGAAGACAGATCTGATCCTAGGTGTGAATGAGAAGACAGATCTGATCCTAAGTGTGAATGAGAAGACAGATCTGATCCTAGGTCAGACTGAACTAGAGAGACAATAGAGCAGGCAGTGGCGGTAAAAACAAGTAAAAACAGTTTACCCACCTTTCGATTTTGCCCAACAGTTTATCCACCTTATGCAGAAAAATGCATTGAAAGGATAGGTAGCTTTACTTTTTTCACCGCGACCAGCAAACAGAGTTTACCCACCTATTTTATTTTTACCACTACATCACTGGTCAGAATAGGTTTGGTGTCTAACGCCTCGATCACACCGACATCGTTTTTGTATTTTGGTACCAGAAGTACATTCATTTCCAATGGAAGCTGCGTTTGCCTTGCGGCATTGCTTTGCAGTGCGTTCTGTGTGGTGCATACGTAGGATTTATCCAACGTGTGTGTCAAACTGTATGTGTAGACGGCTTGACAGAAATGGTAGCAGAAGGTGAATGTTGAACTTTTGTTGCACACATATCCAGATGATGCTGCGTGCCATTTTGTGCAATGACGCTGAGGCTTCAGAGGTAGAAGTTGCAGCAGTGGGCAGAAAAAAAATCAACATAAATACAACTGCAATACTGAAATGCCATAATGAGAAATAATCCATCAATATCGTTGTCTGCGTTTTTTACTATTAGGCAATAAAAAGATAAACAAAAAAAACGAATAATCTGTCTATTTCTGTGTGTCAGGACGATGTCCAGAGGATCCTGCAGCAGCAGCTCCAGAGCCAGCAGGCAGCAGAACAAGCCCAGAGGAAGCCCTCCCGTCTGGGGCTGATGAGGAGGACCAAAGGACCCACACACCAGAAGCCAGCCTCTACCCCTACCCATACCACCTCTACCTACAATCCTGGACAGGTCGTCCGTAACCCTGTTCCCTCCCCTGCCCCCCAACGCAACCCCGTCACCTGGAGGGATAGGCTGAAAATGGGGAAGATGGGTCGTCATGGTGACCAGGATGCAGCGCAGGCTTCACCGATGTCGCGGTCGTCGAGCAGTAGCAGCAGCAGACCGGAGGAGGGGTTTCATACCATAGACTTATAATACTTCATACCATGGGAGGGACACAAATCATAGCTACTTTATACTTTTTTCAAACTGTGGATTCTTACTGGGAGAGATACATGGATTGAGCTGATAGTTGACGTGAGTTATACACAGTCACCGGGAGATTCATTCTCTACTTGAGGAAAACATTCTTCAGTGGTAATGGTTGCCTTCATACTAGGAGCATTCTGTCTTGATTGCCTGCATACTACATTTGGGTTGTAGATTTTCCCTCCAACTGTAATCATTAATTTGTAACTGTAATGAGAAGCAGTCATGTTGACTAACACGTCTCTGATTAAAGTAATGTAAATGTCCTTCCAATGCTGAGCGTGCTGTTCATTGTAGTCGAGGAGACAAATTCACAGCTAAAATTGAGGGATAAAACAGCCAGTTTCCCAAGGATATCACTACTCACATCCCATTCTCCTCTTAGTACCGGTTAGTCTGCAACTATTATGGGTTATCTAAGGGAGGAAGATGACAAGGAAGTCAAGACAAATTAGTTTTTATTTTTCCATTGTAATATACATCAGTAATACATACAATTTTCAATATACTATACATCTCACACAACTAAATAACATCTTTAAATTCATGTCTTGCCATTTTTTAGAACGAACAACGTTACTGTGGCAATGTTTTAAAAACAAAGAGTTCAAATGCATAGGCCTATCGACAACTGACACCTGAAGGAGAGGATGAAAAGGCATGCTCAGAGTAAAATACACTATACACCTCTAAATTACTGTTTGTCAATTTAAACATGGCTAAATAAATTAACATTTCACCTCATACCTGGGTTGAAATGGTATTTGTTTTCTTTCAAATACTTTAGGTGTGCGCTTGATTGAGCTTGTACAGTGTTAATGGAACCAATGGAATAGTGCCAAAAGTGCAAACCCCGTCAACCCAGGCCTGATATCCCTACAATCACAAAATCTTTCCCCTCGACACATTCTTGACCAACAGCAAGGCAATATAAACCCTGAGGTAAGTGAGTATGATTGGTAGGGGATTGTCTAGCTACTCAACCCTCAACATATTTTAGTTAAAACAAGGGTAAGCTAGTTCAACACAAACCATTCTGATATATTTAGTTAGTTAAACCTGGCATCCAAAAGTGTAGACTTTGTATAACTTTCAACTGATCAAAAATACTTTCATAAAACAAAATGATAAACAAACCTAGTCAACACATACTAAAACCCTTTTGGGGCAATGAGTCCCTGTGATAAAATATACAAAACTGGCAACACAGAGACCAGTCTCAGAGCTGCTGGCTAACTGAGTAAACCTTGTTACAAAGTTTTACAGAGATGAAAAAGAGCTCAAAACAAAAACAGCCTCAGAGGCACACACACACACACACTTCCTGTGCTGCAGTATCACTATTCCATTGTACTTTTCCCCATACACAGACTTACTATATTACAGTATGACTTTTCGATTGTACTCCCCCCACACACACACACACACACACACACACAAGCACCCACACATTTCACTGAAGAACAAACCCGACCACAGTAGAGGAAATCTGATAAGATTAAGAACAATATGAGTTTGAGATATTTTTGCAGCATATCTGACATACCCATGAACACTAAAACATGGCAGCCCAATTCTGACCTTTTGCACAATTATTAGCAAAAGATCTGATCGGATTGGTCAAAAGACCAATTAGCAGCATAATATCAGAATTGGGCTGCCTGTGTCAGCCTTAGTCTGCAGAGTTAAAGTGATTCATATACTTGAATAAATGACCATTGAAACACAGACTAGTAGATTATCACAAACAACAGAGTACACGGTTATTTTTTACAAAATGGCCACTCACAACACAGAAGAGTAGATAATATTACCAGAGTATAGAGTAGAGCATGGGGTTTTCCAACTCAAGTCCTAGAGAGTGCAGGCTTTTGTTCCAACCCTGCACTAACACACCAGTTTCAAGTAATCAACTATTCATGGTCTTCAGTCTGGACCTTGATTAGTTGAATAAGGTGTGTTAGTGTTGGGAGTCAGGCCCCACCGTCCTAGGGATCTCCAGAGTGTGTTAGTGTAGGGCTGGAACAAAACCCTGCATTTCCAGTAGGTTCCCCAGGACCAGAGTAGGACCCCACCTGGTGTAGAGTCTAACCTGGGAGATACAGGAGATAATACAGTACCTGGAAAGCTTTAATAGCGCTTAATGGCATAGAAAGGTAGCTAGCTAGCCATCTGAATGACATAACACTATAAAACGTTTCAACACAACGTGTTACACTACATGTAATCTAGTAGTACGACACAAAAACTACCTATACACATCGTCAGATAAAAATAAAATAAAAAATCAAAAGTCTAAGGGTCAGATTTACTAAGCGTTTGCATCAATTGCAAAGACACTTAACACCTTTTTTCCCCAGCTGAGGATAAGATACCAAAAAACAAAACTTTAATATTAGGCTTACACTGTGTGCTTTCACTTAAACTTAACGTCTTATTCCATTCGGTAACAATCATTTTACCCTTTTGTTCTCCTTTCTGGCTAATTCCCACAGGCTTAAGTAACACACCGCACACAAAACATACAATTAACACCATGTATAAAAGCGATTGCACACAGCAACAACAGCCCCAATCTCTCTGGGGAGCCCTAGAGTCCTTGACATTAGGTGCTAAATCCACATGTCAGGTCAGACAGAACCAGAGCACGTGTACAGCTTCTAAGACTAGGAGTGGTGATCTAAGGATCAGGTTCACCCTTGTCCATATGTTATTCATTATGATCTAAAAAGGCTCAACTGATCCTAAATCAGCACCCTAATCTCTGGCCCAGAGCTGCAGTTGTACTTTACATTCCTTCCACTTGGGTGGTCCTGTCTTTAGTCCAGACTTCCAGCATTATAAATTAGGGCACGTATTGTTAAAGATTTTTTAGGATTAGGAGTGCTGATATAGGATCCTTAAAAAAAAAAAAGATGTTTAGGGGTTGCCTGGCTACCCAAGCTCCTTACACCAGCCAAACGCTACGCCACGCCAACGGGTGTTAATTTCTTCTCCACAATGAGTGTGGATCTGAGTACCTCCAAGACGATTTCTAGAACGGAAAAACATTCTAACCGTTCTGATTGGTCCCAGAAACCGATGGGTTGGGCCAGAGCCAGAACACACGTGGGTAAAGCGGAAGTTTGAAAATACGTCATTGACTTTGCTACTCTGATTAGTTAGATGATCCAATCGCTGATTACTTTGTTTTGTACAACACCCCTCATTTTGATATCACTGCAAACTACTTCAATAGCTAGGTTTCCATCCAATTGGTGACAGATTTTCATGTGAATATTCAAGAATCTGCATAAAAACAATACGCGCATTTTTCCACCAGAGATGTGTTTCCATCAAATGGACCTGTTGCGGATAAAAGGCTGTACTTGATGACGTAGTGCACATAAAAATACCTTTTACAGATTCCCATGTACCGAATAAAAAATACACGTTAAATGGGTTTCCATGGCATTTTCAACGCTAGGCCTACGGATGGTTTTGTCACCAAAAAAATTGCGTTATCTAGCTAATGTGCCCACTCTGGTATTGGCATGTGCGCTCTAGTCAACAGCTCACAGATGCAGTGCGGGTAAAGCCTACATCAGTGGTCACCAACCTTTTCTGAGTCAAGATCACTTCCGCAGTCAAAACGCAATCAAACTGCAAGCCGAGATATAGCGTTTTTTTTTTTACATTAACCCAATAAAAACAGTTCTGTAAGAATGAGGTTCGTGCAGTATGCCTAATTCATTATCACAGCATATTGGCTATATGCCTGGCCTGCCAATATTTAAATACTTCGAGATTTGATTACAAAATAGATCAGTTGGTGTAGCACTTGCAAGGCACAGCTGAGCATACATTGAAATAATTGGCTTTTTTATTTTACTGGACTGATGGTACCTGCATCTGATGGTCATTGTGCTTTCAAGACAACTGGGAACTCTTAAAAAAAAAAAAAACGAGGTCAAATCATGACGTCAGTGATCTTCAGATCGTAAAGGCGGAGGTCTCGAAAGATGCCCGAAATGCCGAGACTTGGAATTCCGAGATGGAAGACCGTTCAAAACTATTTTTCCCAGTAGGATGTCGTTCCCCCCCGAGTTCACAGTTGTCTTGAACGCACTGAAGTCGGAGGTTTCTGAGTTCCCAGTTGTTTTGAACACTGCATTAGTCTCAGCGAGGTAGGGGAAAGACTGCCTCCCTGCTCTCTCCATTTTTTTTACCGGTGAGACTAACCAGTGAGAGGGGACAGTCTTCCACCTAATGAAGAAACTCGAGTCGCACCTCATCTGCCTAATGCACAAATTCACGTTGTTCCTATGACCAGAGAAAGTGAAATATTCCTCGATATTAAAAGACAAGACGAGCTGCTAGCAATAACAAAAGCGCAGGGCTATCGAGACACTTGGCCACTCTTTCCTTGCAGCGCGAGTGGAAGTACTAGAGAAGCGCGCTTTATGTTTTGTAATAGTGTTGAATAAAAACAGTGTTGACAGTGCTGAATACATATTTTTAACATGGAACTCGCTCATAAAAACAGCAGCTCTTTGCTGTATTCTTTGACAGTCTCTCTGTGGTCATGGTTTTAAAAGTTATTACATCGAAATTAGGCTAGTATCAAACTTTGCTATGACCTGGGGTCGTGGAAGCGCTGTAGGCGCAGCGATTTGAGCTATCCCATTGGCCAGCCCAGTAGGCGCACTCGATTTAGCCACAGATCTCCCGGTCCACTGGGTAGGCAGAGTTTGTTTTTTCAGACAAATGAAATGGTTAAAAATGGGAACACTTTGCCTACCCGGTGTGCAGGGCTTCTCAATCAAGTGCACCAACCGCCACATAATATATATATTTTTTTAAAGGAGCGCAAGGCTTTATCACAGCCTTTATCACAGCCTTTACCGTTGGCTTTATCACAGCCTTTATCGTTGGCTTTACCACAGCCTTTATCGTTGGCTTTACCACAGCCTTTATCGTTGGCTTTACCACAGCCTTTACCACAGTCTTTATCGCTGGCTTTTCTACAGAAACGTTTGGTGATCGACTAGGAATGCCTTGAAGAGAAAGCGGTTGGTGACAATTGGCCTGCATGATTCAATTATTATGGACTAAAGAGCTAGATTATTTATATTTGTCAAACGGCAACCAAGCATCGATCATGTCACCAGAATAAGACCCTCAACATTTTATTGGAAAGGAGCATCAAGCTCATCACCGTGCACTTTCACCACCCTGTGAAGTTCATAACTTATTTAATATGTAGCCTAATAAACGGCATGCTTTCCCGAGTCATAGTGGGAGGATCACCAGGTCTCACATAATAAAATGTTACCGACACAAAAAGATCCCACCTGGTCTAGCATATTTGGTTTTGTCTACATTTGGAACGTTCACCGACAAATTAGTTGTTTCCATCAAGGCTATCGTGGCATTCTTTATCCGACATGTACTTTACTCGCATAAAAAGGTTGGATGGACGCGTGCCTGGTTAATGATGGCAGTCTCAGACTTTAGTATGTAGCGAACGATAGAGCAGCGGAAGAATTCAGTTTGAGTCTTCAGGCAAAGACAGGGGCGCACTGATCCTAGATCAGTACTCCTACTCTGAGATGCTTAGTAAATAATGTTATAGCTGTGCTTTACATTCCCTCTGCTTGGCTTGTCTTCAGGACAGGCTTCACTTCTCAGTCAGTATTAAGAATCAGGGCTCCAACCACAGAACTAAAATGAGATTCTATTTCTACATCTCCAACCCTCCTGTTCTGCCAAGTTCCCTTCTGAATCTCCCCTCTAGTCTACCCATCCCAGCGACACACAGGCTGGCTGCTTTACAAATCATACCATATTCCCCATAGGGTTAGAGCTGCGATGTATCTGAGGCATTGTCTCAAATGAAACACCCCATTTCCTTGATGCACTACGTCACACATGTCAAACTCATTCCACAGAGGGATGAGTGTATGCAGGTTTTTGCTCCACCCTTGTACTTGATTGATGAATTAAGGTCACTAATTAGTAAAGAACTCCCCTCACCTGGTTGTCTAGGTCTTAATTGAAAGGAAAAACCAAACATTTGATTTGACACTCAGTGGAATGAGTTTGACACCCCTGGACTACATAAAGTGCACTATATTAAGGATGTTATGACACCCCATCCCCTACATAGTGCACTGCTTTTAATACTGCAATATGTACATTTTTGGCCGACCCAACTGAATTCACATAGAAATGTGAGTTATAGATCTGTCGTTCTCATTGAAAGCAAGTCTAAGAAGCGGTAGATCTGTTCTATGTGCACTATTTCTATGCGTCCCATGCTTAAGTTTCGTTTTTGCCTCTGACTTTCGTTTTTGTACACCAGCTTCAAACTAAAATTATTTTTGGTTATGGAAAATATATTTCACAGCAGTTTAGATGGTACAATGATTCTCTACACTATACTTTCTTGTTTTGTCACATAAACTGAAATTAGGCAAACTATTAGAATTTTAGCAACCAGGAAATGGCGGAGCGATTTCAGCATAGTGCATCTTTAACTAGTGCACTATATGGGATATAGGATGCCATTTGAGACGTAGCCAGATACATACAGAACATCTCCAGACTAGACTATATAAGACCTGGCTCGAAGCCTTTCTTCAACGCTGATTTACATCAACCTGATAGAGTAGAATGGTACTGTGCAACAATGACCAGAGGATCTTTGGATTAGTAACTCACCTCTAAAACAACTCCCTCATTTAAAAACAAACTGTCAATCTATCTACTTTAAATCTAATCTCAACCGCTCTGACTACCCAACTACCTACTGACAACCCAACTACCTACTTTTCTTACTATTTACATATCTATTAAGTAGGGTAATATACATTTACACAATAAATCCTTGAGTGTATTACAAGATGGCGGTTAAAGGAGCTATATGTAACTCTTGTTGTCAATTTGACAACAAGAGATTTGCTGGCCCCAGTCAATTTCACAACAAGAGATTGTCTGTCTTTTGTTGACCAATAAGAAGGCTGCACCATTAGAATGCAATTTTGTGTGGGCCCAATCTTTTTTGGGGAAAAAATATGAAACTATCATTCCGCTATTACTGTAGATATATTAAAGACATTTTCTGAAATTACAAATGCCAAAACATTACATACAGCTCCTTTAAGGGTAAGACAGTCAGCATGGAAAGAAAGAGTGAGTTTGGTCCAGGGTTAGCAATATTAGGATTGTCTACTAAGATGGCTGCGCCTCCTCTGGTTTGAAGCTCTACCTACTGGCTGTTTTAAGAGGTGGACCCCAGTGTGAGTGGGCGGAGCCTAACAACACCACGCACAGACATTGGAAAGGTCCAAAAATGATTTGAACTTTGATGAGTGCAGGCAACAGCGGTGACAGACACCCTCAGAGCCTTCGCAGCATAGCATGCCCTTCCGAGCTTGTGCTTCTACTCCATTGGATAACAGTGGCTTTGTGCTGTGCCATAGTAGCGTGAATAATGTTAAAGGCCAGTGGTTGTCCTGTAATTAGGTGGTGGTGGGTGGAGAGGGTTGGAGCAGGGTAGGGTTAGTAATTAGGTGGTGGTGGGTGGAGAGGGTTGGAGCAGAGTAGGGGTTAGTAATTAGGTGGTGGTGGGTGGAGAGGGTTGGAGCAGATTAGGGGTTAGTAATTAGGTGGTGGTGAGTGGAGAGGGTTGGAGCAGGGTAGGGTTAGTAATTAGGTGGTGGTGGGTGGAGAGGGTTGGAGCAGAGTAGGGGTTAGTAATTAGGTGGTGGTGGGTGGAGAGGGTTGGAGCAGAGTATGGTTAGTAATTAGGTGGTGGTGAGTGGAGAGGGTTGGAGCAGAGTAGGGTTAGTAATTAGGTGGTGGTGGGTGGAGAGGGTTTGAGCAGAGTAGGGTTAGTAATTAGGTGGTGGTGGGTGGAGAGGGTTGGAGCAGGGTAGGGTTAGTAATTAGGTGGTGGTGGGTGGAGAGGGTTGGAGCAGAGTAGGGTTAGTAATTAGGTGGTGGTGGGTGGAGAGGGTTGGAGCAGAGTATGGTTAGTAATTAGGTGGTGGTGAGTGGAGAGGGTTGGAGCAGAGTAGGGTTAGTAATTAGGTGGTGGTGGGTGGAGAGGGTTTGAGCAGAGTAGGGTTAGTAATTAGGTGGTGGTGGGTGGAGAGGGTTGGAGCAGGGTAGGGTTAGTAATTAGGTGGTGGTGGGTGGAGAGGGTTGGAGCAGAGTAGGGTTAGTAATTAGGTGGTGGTGGGTGGAGAGGGTTGGAGCAGGGTAGGGTTAGTAATTAGGTGGTGGTGGGTGGAGAGGGTTCGAGCAGAGTAGGGTTAGTAATTAGGTGGTGGTGGGTGGAGAGGGTTGGAGCAGGGTAGGGTTAGTAATTAGGTGGTGGTGGGTGGAGAGGGTTGGAGCAGAGTACGGTTAGGGCTGCAGGAAGGAGCTGATGGAGCTGATGAAGTCCAGGGGTTTGTCTGCGTGGATCCAGTGGCTGGCGTCTGGGATGTATTGAATGTCTGCACAGGGGAACAACCGCTGGATCTCTGGATAGTCCTCAGAACTGAGAGAGAAAAAAGAGAGAGAAAGCAGAGAGAGAAAGCAGAGAGAGAGTCAAAGTAAGTAAACAGAAGACACCAAATCAATCATAGTTGAAATATTAAATCAAATCAATTTTATTGACCACATGCGCCGAATACAACAGGTGCAGACATTACAGTGAAATGCTTACTTACAGCCCTTAACCAACAGTGCATTTATTTTTAACAAAAAAGTAAAAATAAAACAAACAAAAAAAGTGTTGAGAAAAAAAGAGCAGAAGTAAAATAAAATAACAGTAGGGAGGCTATATATACAGGGGGGTACCGGTGCAGAGTCAATGTGCAGGGGCACCGGCTAGTTGAGGTAGTTGAAGTAATATGTACATGTGGTTAGAGTTAAAGTGACTATGCATAAATAATTAACAGAGTAGCAGCAGCGTAAAAGGATGGGGTGGGGGGGCAGTGCAAATAGTCCGGGTAGCCATGATTAGCTGTTCAGGAGTCTTATGGCTTGGGGGTAGAAGCTGTTGAGAAGTATTTTGGACCTAGACTTGGCACTCCGGTACCGCTTGCCGTGCGGTAGCAGAGAGAACAGTCTATGACTAGGGTGGCTGGAGTCTTTGACAATTTTGAGGGCCTTCCTCTGACACCGCCTGGTATAGAGGTCCTGGATGGCAGGAAGCTTGGCCCCAGTGATGTACTGGGCCGTACGCACTACCCTCTGTAGTGCCTTGCGGTCGGAGGCCAAGCAGTTGCCATACCAGGCGGTGATGCAACCAGTCAGGATGCTCTCGATGGTGCAGCTGTATAATTTTTTGAGGATCTGAGGACCCATGCCAAACCTCTCCTGAGGGGGAATAGGCTTTGTCGTGCCCTCTTCACGACTGTCTTGGTGTGTTTGGACCATGATAGTTAGTTGGTGATGTGGACACCAAGGAACTTGAAGCTCTCAACCTGTTCCACTACAGCCCCGTCGATGAGAATGGGGGCGTGCTCAGTCCTCTTTTTGTTCCTGTAGTCCACAATCATCTCCTTTGTCTTGGTCACGTTGAGGGAGAGGTTGTTGTCCTGGCACCACACGGCCAGGTCTCTGACCTCCTCCCTATAGGCTGTCTCATCGTTGTCGGTGATCAGGCCTACCACTGTTATGTCGTCGGCAAACTTAATGATGGTGTTGGAGTCGTGCCTGGCCATGCAGTCGTGGGTGAACAGGGAGTACAGGAGGGGACTGAGCACGCACCCCTGAGGGGCCCCCATGTTGAGGATCAGTGTGGCAGATGTGTTGTTACCTACCCTTACCACCTGGGGGCGGCCCGTCTGGAAGTCCAGGATCCAGTTATAGAGGGAGGTGTTTAGTCCCAGGGTCCTTAGCTTAGCGATGAGCTTTGAGGGCACTATGGTGTTGAATGCTGAGCTGTAGTCAATGAATAGCATTCTCACGTAGGTGTTCCTCTTGTCCAGGTGGGAAAGGGCAGTGTGGAGTGCAATATAGATTGCATCATCTGTGGATCTGTTGGGGCGGTATGCAAATTGGAGTGGGTCTAGGGTTTCTGGGATAATGCTGTTGATGTGAGCCATGACCAGCCTTTCAAAGCACTTCATGGCTACAGATGTCAGTGCTACGGGTCGGTAGTCATTTAGATAGGTTATCTTAGAGTCCTTGGGCACGGGGACTATGGTGGTCTGCTTGAAACATGTTGGTATTACAGACTCAGTCAGGGACATGTTGAAAATGTCAGTGAAGACACTTGCCAGTTGGTCAGCACATGCTCGGAGTACACGTCCTGGTAATCCGTCTGGCCCTGCGGCCTTGTGAATGTTGACCTGCTTAAAAGTCTTACTCACATCGGCTACGGAGAGCGTGATCACATAGTCATCCGGAACAGCTGGTGCTCACATGCATGCTTCAGTGTCGCTTGCCTCGAAGCGAGCATAGAAGTGGTTTAGGTCGTCTGGTAGGCTTGTGTCACTGGGCAGCTCGCGGCTGTGCTTCCCTTTGTAGTCTGTAATAGTTTTCAAGCCCTGCCACATCCGACGAGCGTCAGAGCCAGTGTAGTACGATTCAATCTTAGTCCTGTATTGACTCTTTGCCTGTTTGATGGTTCGTCGGAGGGCATAGCGGGATTTCTTATAAGCGTCCGGGTTAGAGTCCCGCTCCTTGAAAGCGGCAGCTCTACCCTTTAGCTCAGTGCGGATGTTTCCTGTAATCCATGGCTTCTGGTTGGGGTATGTACGTACGGTCACTGTGGGGACGACATCATCGATGCACTTATTGATGAAGCCAGTGACTGATGTGGTGTACTCCTCAATGCTATCTGAAGAATCCCGGAACATGTTCCAGTCTGTGCTAGCAAAACAGTCCTGTAGCTTAGCATCTGCGTCATCTGACCACTTTTTTTATTAACCGAGTCACTGGTGCTTCCTGCTTTAGTTTTTGCTTATAAGCAGGAATCAGGAGGATAGAGTTATGGTCAGATTTGCCAAATGGAGGGCGAGGGAGAGCTTTGTATGCGTCTCTGTGTGTGGAGTAAAGGTGGTCTAGAGTTTTTTTCCCCTCTGGTTGCACATTTAACATGCTGGTAGAAATTAGGTAGAACAGATTTAAGTTTCCCTGCATTAAAGTCCCCGGCCACTAGGAGCGCTGCATCTGGATGAGCGTTTTCCTGTTGATTTATGGCCTTATACAGCTCATTCAGTGCAATCTTAATGCCAGCATTGGTTTGTGGTGGTAAATAGACAGCTATGAAAAATATAGATGAAAACTCTTGGTAAATAGTGTGGTCTACAGCTTATCATAAGATACTCTACCTCAGGCGAGCAAAACCTCGAGACTTCCTTAGTATCTGATTTTGTGCACCAGCTGTTGTTTACAAATATACACAGACCGCCACCCCTTGTCTTACCGGAGTCAGCCGTTCTATCCTGCCGATGTAGCGTATAGCCCGCTAGCTGTATGTTATCCATGTCGTCATTCAGCCACGACTCGGTGAAACATAAGATATTACAGTTTTTAATGTCCCGTTGGTAGGATAACAGTAATCTTAGGTCATCCAATTTGTTCTCCAATGATTGAAGATTGGCTAATAGGATTGATGGGAGCGGCAGTGTACTCGCTCGCCGTCGGATCCTTACAAGGCACCCCGACCTACGTCCACGATATCTCCGTCTCTTCCTCGTGCGAATGACGGGGATTTGGGCCTTGTCGGGTGTCTGTAGGATATCCTTCGCGGCCGCCACGTTGAAGAAAAAATATTCGTCCAATACGAGGTGAGTAATCGCTGTCCTGATATCCAGAAGCTCTTTTTGGTTATAAGAGACGATGGCAGAAACATTATGTACAAAATAAATTACAAATAACGTGGAAAAACACACATAATAGTACAATTGGTTAGAGGGCTGTAAAACGGCAGCCATCTTCTCCGGCGCTGTTCTAGGTCCCAAAGCAGTCTTACACCAATGACAGCTATTAAAACTGTATAGCAGATTACATCTTCTACCTGATGTAGGCAGAACTGGCTCCGCCCAGGAAGAGGGTGGGGCCCTCGTATGTGGTTTCGAAGGTAGGGAAGCTCATGATGTCATCAAGGTGCGCGGCGATGGCGTCCAGGTTGACCCTCCAGGCGTAGTGTCCGTTCTGCTCCACCAAGTTAGTCAGCAGGAACTGGCGCACTGAGCGCTCCTGAACACAGGAAGGAACATAACACCATTACTAGACACAAACTATCACAGGGTATGTCCTCCAAATGCCTTCTCTTTGGTTTCATAACACAGCCTGATAATGGACTGCATCTACTGTATATAATAGTGCTTTTCACTCAATTCCAAAGCCCTTTAGATGGTACGTGGGATTAGTCAACCAATTGAAGAGGGCTTTATATCCATTTGGTTTCACAACGCATTCATTCATTCTCCAAGGACTAGGGATGTTAACCGTTAATCGGTTAGCTGCAAAAAGATGTGTCTGTGCCTGTGTGTCTCTTCACAGTCCTCGCTGTTCCATAAGGTGTATTTTTATCTGTTTAAAAAAATCTGATTCTACTGCTTGCATCAGTTACCTGATGTGGAATAGAGTTCCATGTAGCTATGGCTCCATGTAGTACTGTACGCCTCCCATAGTCCGTTCTTGACTTGGGGATTGTGAAGAGACCTTTGGTGGCATGTCTTGTGGGGTATGCATGGGTGTCCGAGCTGTGTGCTAGTAGTTTAAAAACAGACACCTCGGGGGATTCAGCATGTCAACACTTCTTACAAAAACAAGTAGTGATGAAGTCAATCTCTCCTCCACTTTGAGCCATGAGAGATTAATGTTAGCTCTCTGTGTACATTTAAGGGCCAGCCGTGCTGCCCTGTTCTGAGCCAATTTAAATTTTCAGAGGTCTCTCTTTGTGGCACCTGACCACAAGACTGAACAGTAGTCCAGGTGCGACAAAACTAGGGCCTATAGGACCTGCCTTGTTGATAGTGTTGTTACGAAGGCAGAGCAGCGCTGTATTATGGACAGACTTCGCCCCATCTTAGCTATTGTTGTATCAATATGTTTTGACCATGACAGTTTACAATCCAGGATTACTCCAAGCAATTTAGTCACCTCAACTTCCAATTTCCAAATTATTACAAGATTTAGTTGAGGTTTAGTTAATGATTTCTCCAAAATACAATGCTTTTAGTTTTTGAAATATTTAGGACAAACTTAATCCTTGCCACCCATTCTGAAACAGCAGTGATTTCACTCGCTGCAGTAGCTGTAACGTGTGGAGTCATCCGCATACATAGACACACTGACTTTACTCAAAGCCAGTGCATGTCATTAGTAAAGATTGAAATAATTAAGGGGCCTAGACAGCTGCCCTGGGGAATTCCTGATTCTACCTGGGTTATGTTGGAGAGGCTTCCATTAAAGAACACCCTCTGTGTTCTGTTGGACAGGTAACTCTTTATCCACAATATAGCAAGGGGTGTAAAGCCATAACACTTAAGTTTTTCCATCAGCAGACCATGATCGATAATGTCAAAAGCTGCACTGAAGTCTAACAAAACAGCGCCCACAATCTTTTTATCATCAATTTCTCTCAGCCAATCATCAGTCATTTGTGTAAGTGCTGTGCTTGTTGAATGTCCTTCCCTATAAGCATGCTGAAATTCTGTTGTCAATTTTTTTACAGTAAAATAGCATTGCTCAAACACAACTTTTCCCCAAAGTTTACTATGGGTTGGTAACGGGCTGATTGGTCGGCTATTTGAGCCAGTAAAGGGGGCTTTACTATTCATGCGTAGCGGAATTACTTTTGCTTCCCTCCAGGCCTGAGCGCACACACTTTCTAGTAGGCTTAAAATTGAAGATACAGTGGGGAGAACAAGTATTTGATACACTGCCGATTTTGCAGGTTTTCCTACTTACAAAGCATGTAGAGGTCTGTAGTTTTTATCATAGGTACACTTCAACTGTGAGAGACGGAATGTAAAACAAAAATCCAGAAAATGACATTGTATGATTTTGAAATAACTAATTTGCATTTTATTGCATGACATAAGTATTTGATACATCAGAAAAGCAGAACTTAATATTTGGTACAGAAACCGTTGTTTGCAATTATAGAGATCATATGTTTCCTGTAGGTCTTGACCAAGGTTTGCACACACTGCAGCAGGCATTTTGGCCACTCCTCCATACAGATCTTCTCCAGATCCTTCAGGTTTCGGGGCTGTCGCTGGGCAATACGGACTTTCAGCTCCCTCCAAAGATTTTCTATTGGGTTCAGGTCTGGAGACTGGCTAGGCCACTCCAGGACCTTGAGATGCTTCTTACGGAGCCACTCCTTAGTTGCCCTGGCTGTGTGTTTCGGGTCGTTGTCATGCTGGAAGACCCAGCCACGACCCATCTTCAATGCTCTTACTGAGGGAAGGAGGTTGTTGGCCAAGATCTCGCGATACATGGCCCCATCCATCCTCCCCTCAATACGGTGCAGTCGTCCTGTCCCCTTTGCAGAAAAGCATCCCCAAAGAATGATGTTTCCACCTCCATGCTTCACGGTTGGGATGGTGTTCTTGGGGTTGTACTCATCCTTCTTCTTCCTCCAAACACGGCGAGTGGAGTTTAGACCAAAAAGCTCTATTTTTGTCTCATCAGACCACATGACCTTCTCCCATTCCTCCTCTGGATCATCCAGATGATCATTGGCAAACTTCAGACAGGCCTGGACATGCGCTGGCTTGAGCAGGGGGACCTTGCATGCGCTGCAGGATTTTAATCCATGATGGCGTAGTGTGTTACTAATGGTTTTCTTTGAGACTGTGGTCCCAGCTCTCTTCAGGTCATTGACCAGGTCCTGCCGTGTAGTTCTGGGCTGATCCCTCACCTTCCTCATGATCATTGATGCCCCACGAGGTGAGATCTTGCATGGAGCCCCAGACCGAGGGTGATTGACCGTCATCTTGAACTTCTTCCATTTTCTAAGAATTGCTCCAACAGTTGTTGCCTTCTCACCAAGCTGCTTGCCTATTGTCCTGTAGCCCATCCCAGCCTTGTGCAGGTCTACAATTGTATCCCTGATGTCCTTACACAGCTCTCTGGTCTTGGCCATTGTGGAGAGGTTGGAGTCTGTTTGATTGAGTGTGTGGACAGGTGTCTTTTATACAGGTAACGAGTTCAAACAGGTGCAGTTAATACAGGTAATGAGTGGAGAACAGGAGGGCTTCTTAAAGAAAAACTAACAGGTCTGTGAGAGCCGGAATTCTTACTGGTTGGTAGGTGATCAAATACTTATGTCATGCAATAAAATGCAAATTAATTACTTAAAAATCATACAATGTGATTTTCTGGATTTTTGTTTTAGATTCCGTCTCTCACAGTTGAAGTGTACCTACGATATAAATTACAGACCTCTACATGCTTTGTAAGTAGGAAAACCTGCAAAATCGGCAGTGTATCAAATACTTGTTCTCCCCACTGTATGGCAAATAGGAGTGGCAATATCGTCCGCTATCATCCAAGTTGTCAGACCCCGGTGGCTTATTATATTGACAGACCATTTTTTCCCCTCTTCCACACTCACTTTACAGAATAAAAAATTACAAAGCTTGTCTTTCATAATTTGATCAGTTATACTTGGATGTGTAGTGTCAGCTTTTGTTGCTGTCATGCCTAAATGAGCTAATCTTGCCAAGTAATTAGCAATATCAGTGGGTTTTGTGATGAATGCGCCATCTGATTCAATGAATGATGGAGCGGAGTTTGCCTTTTTGCCCAAAATTTCACTGTGTTCCAAAGCTTTTAACTATCATTCATCTTTGTTTCATTGTATGTTTCTTCTTTTTATTCAGTTTAGTCACATGATTTGTTAAGTTTGCAGTACGTTTGCCAATCGTTTGTGCAGCCAGACTTATTTCCCATTCCTTTTGCCTCATCCCTCTCAAACATAAAATGTTTCAATTCCTCATCAATCCACAGGGATTTTACCGTTTTTACAGTCATTTTCTTAAAATGGGTGCATGCTTATTAGTAACTGGAATAAGGAATTTCATAAATGTGTCAAGTGCAGCGTCTGGCTGCTCCTCATTACACACCAACAAATATTCTTTACATCAACATAGGAATTACTACAAAACTTATTGTATGACCTTATACACTATATTAGGCCCAGCCTTTGGAACTTCGGTTTTCCTGGATATGGCTACTATATTGTGATCACTACATCCGATGGATTTGTATACTGCTTTAAAGCACATTTCTGCAGCATTAGTAAAGATGTGATCAATACATTGATGATTTCATTCCTGTGCTGTTTGTAACTACCCTGGTAGGTTGACTGATAACCTGAACCAGGTTGCAGGTACTGGTTAAAGTTTGAAGCTTTCTCTTGAGTGGCAGCTTGATGAAAGCCAATCAATATTTAAATCATCCAGAATACACTGTTGATATCACATACATTATCAAGCATTTCACACGTTATCCAGATACTGACTGTTAGCACTTGGTGTTCTATATCAGCTTCCCAGCAGAATGGGCTTTAGGTGAGGCAGATGAACCTGTAGTCATATTACTTCAACAGTATTTAACATGAGATCCTCTCTAAGCTTTACAGGAATGTGGTTCTGAATAAACAGCAACACCTCCACCATTGGCATTTCTGTAGATGTTATAACCATGTATTACTACCACTGTATCAAAGGTATTATCAAAGTGAGTTTTCAGAGATTGTCAGAATATGAACGTCATCTGTTTCTAGCAAATTATTGATTTCTTAAGCTTTATATGTTAACGTGGGCTAATTTTAGCACTTTTCTGGGATGCTTGATTGTTTTCATTGCTTTACTGGGAAGATTAGCAGAAGTAGACATGCTCATGTTATTTATGTTAGTGCAGGGTGAGCTGCACACAGCGGACTTCCTACTAGGGCACACCGCCTCAGTGCTAACAGTATAACTCTTGTCCATAGGCACATGATTTATGCATACAATAGCTGTAGGATCAGCAGAGGCATTCATGGCAGTTAGAGGTCCTATGTAGCTCAGCTGGTAGAGCACGGCGCTTGTAACGCCAAGGTAGTGGGTTCGATCCCCGGGACCACCCATACACAAAAAATGTATGCACGCATGACTGTAGGTCGCTTTGGATAAAAGCGTCTGCTAAATGGCATATTATTTATTACTATTATTAGAGGGACATACAGTGCATTCGGAAAGTATTCAGACCCCTTCACTTTTTCCATATTTTGTTACAATACAGCCTTATTTTAAAATTGATTAAATTGTCCCCCCCCCAATCTATACAAAATACCCATAATGACAAAGCAAAAACAGGTTTTTAGAAATGTTTGCAAATGTATTACAAATATAAAACTGAAATCACATTTACATAAGTATTCAGACCCTTTACTCAGTACTTTGTTGAAGCATATTTGGCAGCGATTACAGCCTTGAGTGTTCTTGGGTATGACAATACAAGCTTAGCACACCTGTATTTGGGGAGCTTCTCCCATTCTTCTCTGCAGATCCTCTCAAGCTCTGTCATGTTCGATGGGGAGCGTCGCTGCACAGCTATTTTCAGGTCTCTCCAGAGATGTTCGATCGGGTTCAACTCTGGGCTCTGGCTGGGCCACTCAAGGACATTCAGAGACTTGTCCCGGAGCCACTCCTGCATTGTCTTGGCTGTGTGCTTAGGGTCATTGTCCTGTTGGAAGGTGAACCTTTGCCCCAGTCTGAGGTACTGAGCAGGTTTTCATCAAGGATCTCTCCGTTCATCTTTCCCTCAATCCTGACTAGACTCCCAGTCCCTGCCACTGAAAAACATCCCCACAGCATGATGCTGCCACCACCATGCTTCACTGTAGGGATGGTATTGGCCAGGTGATGAGCGGTGCCTGCTTTCCTCCGGACGTGATGCTTGGCATTCAGGCCAAAGAGATCAATCTTGGTTTCATCAGACCAGAGAATCTTGTTTCTCATGGTCTGAGAATCCTTTAGGTGCCTTTTGGCAAACTCCAAGCGGGCTGTCATGTGCCTTTTACGGAGGAGTGTCTTCCGTCTGGCCACTCTACTATAAAGGCCTGAATGGTGGAGTGCTACAGAGATGGTAGTCCTTTTAGAAGGTTCCCCCATATCCACAGAGGAACTCTGGAGCTCTGTCAGTGACCATCGGGTTCTTGGTCACCTCCCTGATCAAGGCCCTTCTCCACCGATTGCTCAGTTTGGCTGGGCGGCCAGCTCTAGGAAGAGTCTTGGTGGTTCCAAACTTCTTCCATTTAAGAATGATAGAGGCCACTGTGTCCTTGGGGACCGTCAACGCTGCAGACATTTCTGGGTACCCTTCCCCAGATCTGTGCCTCGACACACTGCTGTCTCGGAGCTCTACGGACAATTCCTTCGACCTCATGGCTTGGTTTTTGCTCTGACATGCACCGTCAACTGTTGGACCTTATATAGACAGGTGTGTGCTTTTCCAAATCATGTCCAATCAATTGAATTTACCACAGATGGACTCCAATTAAGTTGTAGAAACATCTCAAGGATGAGCAATGGAAACATGACGCACCGGAGCTCAATTTCGAGTCTCATCGCAAAGGGTCTGAATACGTATGTAAATAAGGTTTCTGTTAAAAAAATATATGAATCTGAAAAAAATAACTAAAAACCTGTTTTCGCTTTGTCATCATGGGGTAGTGTGTGTAGATTGGTGAGGGATTTTTTAAATAAAATCTATTTTAGAATAAGGCTGTAACGTAACAAAATGTAGAAAAAGTGAATGGTCTGAATACTTTCCAAATGCACTGTAAATTAGGTTACTTACATTGTGTCTACCAACGCCCATGGGATAATGTACATTTGCTGAAGCATTATGACAACATAGCAACACAATGGTAGGGATTAACTGAGCTGGGCTTAGGTCATTGTCTCAACGCAGCCTTATAATGCTGTGAAAGGATCCAGGAACCCAAATGATTTGGGTGGATCCCATCCTCCTTATAAAAACAAGCTTTGTTTCCAGAAGGTATAAAAAAATTGTCAATAAATGTTACAACCACAGAGCTGCAATAGTCACGTAGCCAGTTATGGATGGCTACACGTCCATCCATCAAGCCAGAGCGGCGTCCAGCCACAGGAGTTGAGAACGATAAAGTTCAAATTTACATTTCCTCCATAAGTTTGCACAGAATAGAAAATTGCTTTCTAACGATAGCCACCTCATTCCTGTAATCCTCCACAAGCAAACAATTGCCGCATTGGAACTCCGGATTGTTATTACTGTCCAGGACAAGAGTGTAATAAACACAGCTTCTACAGCGCTGGAAACGTTCGTTAGCTATTCCAGGCGAAGCGGGCTCCATTGCAACCTAGCTAGCTATCTGGCTAGTTGGTAAATATCCCGTCCAAACCAGCAGGTTTTGACACAAACACTTATGAACAAAATAAAACGTTGGTAACAACAGGCCGAAACAACAGGTCGAGGTGCAGGAGGTATCCGAGTAGTGACTGGTAGTGTGAACCCTGGTGGTATCAACAGTAGTGACTGGTAGTGTGAACCCTGGTGGTATCAACAGTAGTGTGAACCCTGGTGGTAATAACAGTAGTGTGAACCCTGGTGGTAATAACAGTAGTGTGAACCCTGGTGGCATCAACAGTAGTGTGAACCCTGGTGGTAATAACAGTAGTGACTGGTAGTGTGAACCCTGGTGGCATCAACAGTAGTGTGAACCCTGGTGGTAATAACAGTAGTGTGAACCCTGGTGGTAATAACAGTAGTGTGAACCCTGGTGGTAATAACAGTAGTGTGAACCCTGGTGGCATCAACAGTAGTGTGAACCCTGGTGGTAATAACAGTAGTGTGAACCCTGGTGGTAATAACAGTAGTGACTGGTAGTGTGAACCCTGGTGGTAATAACAGTAGTGTGAACCCTGGTGGTAATAACAGTAGTGTGAACCCTGGTGGCATCAACAGTAGTGTGAACCCTGGTGGCATCAACAGTAGTGTGAACCCTGGTGGCATCAACAGTAGTGTGAACCCTGGTGGTATCAACAGTAGTGTGAACCCTGGTGGCATCAACAGTAGTGTGAACCCTGGTGGTATCAACAGTGGTGACTGGTAGTGTGAACCCTGGTGGTAATAACAGTAGTGACTGGTAGTGTGAACCCTGGTGGTAATAACAGTAGTGACTGGTAGTGTGAACCCTGGTGGCATCAACAGTAGTGTGAACCCTGGTGGCATCAACAGTAGTGTGAACCCTGGTGGTAATAACAGTAGTGTGAACCCTGGTGGTATCAACAGTAGTGTGAACCCTGGTGGCATCAACAGTAGTGTGAACCCTGGTGGTATCAACAGTGGTGACTGGTAGTGTGAACCCTGGTGGTAATAACAGTAGTGACTGGTAGTGTGAACCCTGGTGGTAATAACAGTAGTGACTGGTAGTGTGAACCCTGGTGGCATCAACAGTAGTGTGAACCCTGGTGGCATCAACAGTAGTGTGAACCCTGGTGGCATCAACAGTAGTGTGAACCCTGGTGGTAATAACAGTAGTGACTGGTAGTGTGAACCCTGGTGGCATCAACAGTAGTGTGAACCCTGGTGGCATCAACAGTAGTGTGAACCCTGGTGGTATCAACAGTAGTGTGAACCCTGGTGGTATCAACAGTAGTGTGAACCCTGGTGGCATCAACAGTAGTGTGAACCCTGGTGGTATCAACAGTGGTGACTGGTAGTGTGAACCCTGGTGGTAATAACAGTAGTGTGAACCCTGGTGGTAATAACAGTAGTGTGAACCCTGGTGGTAATAACAGTAGTGACTGGTAGTGTGAACCCTGGTGGTATCAACAGTAGTGTGAACCCTGGTGGTATCAACAGTGGTGACTGGTAGTGTGAACCCTGGTGGTAATAACAGTAGTGTGAACCCTGGTGGTAATAACAGTAGTGTGAACCCTGGTGGTATCAACAGTGGTGACTGGTAGTGTGAACCCTGGTGGTAATAACAGTAGTGTGAACCCTGAGCTGTGTATGAACACTCATACTAACCGCACTAATCATACTATTTGTGACGTAAATTGAGTATGTAGTATGCTTATTGGTCATAGTATGGATATAGTTAGTATGCCAAAAGTTCCTGGATGTCGTACTACATTCGCCAAAATACAAATTATACAAGCAGTGGACACTATTTTTGTGCTTTTAGGGACCATAATGCAATTCCTCCGAAAATGGGCGTGGCTTCACAACGTTTTCAGATTTGAAGAAAATGGCTGAAAATATGCAGCCGAAGTTTGACGAGAGCGGATACAAATTCATTGCTTTAACTAATTATAACAAATGTTAAGAAAAATGTTGAGCAATGTAATAAAGTAATGACTTTTCAAATACGTTACACGTTATGTTGGCTGACAATTTGTTAGCTAGGCTATCCTTACGAACCGCATAGCATATCATTACAGCAGTATGTACCGGTATGTTAGCTAGTTACCTAACGTTAGTTGGCTACTAATACATCGAACTTGCCAGTATATTAACTATATGGTATCTAACTAACTACCCAACGTTTATTGACTGGATTATTCACGTCATTCTTAGCTAAGTGGGATAGTTTACGAAACACTCAACACCCATTGAATACGGCAGGTGTCAGTAAACGTCAACAACAAAACATTATTAAATTGTTGCCAGCAGCACAGTTACAGTCACCAACACTCAGGATAATATGAAAACAGCCTAACCAGCTTTGCTAAGGTGAGTAAAATGGTCAGTGAGGTGTTCTCTCATTTGTGTCAGGAAGTAGCTAGCCAACGTTAGCCAGTTAGCTTGGGTGCTTGACTGCCGTTGTGAGGTCAGAACACTCAGATCAACCATACTCCTCGGCCAGAGCGTCCAGTGTGCTCTCTGAACGCTCAGAGAGCGAAACACTCTGAATTTACTAAAGGAAAATCTGACAACGTTCTGAATTTACGAACGCCCAGAGTGCACACATGAAGTCATAAGATGTCTAGCTAGTAATTTGTTACGCTAACAAGCTAGCAAGAGGTTGCATAGCAACAGCATCAACTTCCGGTAGACAGGTGTAGCGCTAGTTCGCTCAACTGAAAGGATACCTTTAGTTTACAGTATACTAAAAGGAACTAATAGTATATACTCATTAAGTATGTAGTATACAGTATGTTAGTATAGTTATTCGAACACAGCTCTGGTTGTAATAACAGTAGTGTGAACCCTGGTAGTGATAGCCAGTGAGAGGAGCTTGCCCTAACCTTGACCAGTTTGCGTAGCTGGTCCTCGGCCATGCGGCGGGCGGTCGAGCGAGGGAGGTCACTAGAGATCTTCACATCCTTCATGGCCTGGATATAGGAGTGGAAGTTGGTGCGGGTGGTGGTCTGGGCTGGACTGATGTCCACCACCACCAACCTCTCCACCAGGCCAGGCTACAGGGAGAGATACGGGGAAAGGAAGGGGAATGGGGGTGATAGATGAAGAGACAGGTAGAAGGAGGGAGAGAGAAGGAAGAGGGAGAAGAGAGAGGAAGAAATGAGAACCGGAAAGAACAAAGTTCTGCCACCTCTATACGATGGGAAAGTGTGACCACTTCCGTTTCTAAAAACTTCATTAACAGGCATCGAGTAGAAGTAAATTAACCCATGAATATGAATATCATTTTATATACCGTATATATGCTAAATGACTGCGGTTTTGTGATTTTGATGATATAATCTTGAAGCGCATTCAGAAAAAGTATGGGACTGGATCCAGGAAGTAAGGCGAGATGGGCAGTCACTTTCCCATGGTACAGTGCAGCAGTAATCAACGCAGGTTTCTAATGTAATTAGTGCAGCTTCAAGCTGAACAGAAACCACGGTGCGGTAATGATTCATATTGATGTTCTGGGGGCGTTCGTTCGTTTACCTGCGATAGGGCCGTCGTCATGGCGACCTTGCCCCCCATGCTGTGGCCAATCAGGACGCACTTCCCGATGTGCAGCTGGGCGAGCAGGTGTGTCAAGTCATTGGTCATCGCCTCGTAGGTCAGGTCGGCGCTGTGCGTGCTGGTACCGTGGTTACGGGCGTCGACCGTCAGCACCTGACTGGACAAAGAACAGTTAAGACACTAGGGGGGGTGGAGAGGGGGGAGAGGGAGGGGATATTGGCTAGATGGAAGACTACAGTCCAGTCCATTCCTGCGTGACCACTCAGATAGGAAAGACACTAGGGATTCATTAGTAAAGAGGGGGAGTACGTGGGAGGGGGGAGTAGGGTACAGGCCACAATCCTGCTGGTGACTAAAATGTAAATGTATTCATTTATCACTGGCACTTGAATGTATTAATGTCACTGATTGGCCAAAGTGCACATATCTGGTTTCACAACACTCACCAATTAGAAAGCATGAATAAAACAGCCACCCGCGAGGAACAGAGTTGTGCACACCTGGCTGTATGTGAGAGAATAACTGAACCTTATCAGCATGGCTTCAGATAAAATCTATACACTAACTATTATATAACCGGTCGTTTAGAGAGAAAGATAACACTTGACCAAAGCATACATAGCCTAGTGTATCCCTCCCTCCTCTTGTGTGTTACCCATCCTTGATTTCCAGTCTTTAACATTAACATTTGTGTTGCTCTTTGTGGTAAATAACTGTATATTTACATTTTAGTCATTTAGCATAGCAATTTGGGTTAAGTGCCTTGCTCAAGGGCACAGACAGATTTTTCACCTAGTCGGCTCAAGGATTCGAACTAGCAACCTCTCAGTAACTGGCCCAACACTCTTTAAATCGCTCGGCTACCTGCCGCCCATGTAATATATCTGAAAGAGTTGTCTGCCTTGTGAGACTATGCGTTACCTTTCGGCCTGTCCTCTGCACCAGGGACTTGGCTATAGAGTGGAAGTTGGACTTGCTGCCGAACAGCCCATGGAGGAATACCAGGGGGGTGCTGTCCCCTGTCCCGTCAAACACGTCATAGGTCAGGTTCACAGGGCTGCAACAGACAATAGAATAATACATTGTTAGAGTTAACATACACATCATATATACAAAAGTATGTGGACACCCCTTCAAATGAGTGGATTCGGCAATTTCAGCAACACCTGTTGCTGACAGGTGTATAAAATCGAGCACACAGCCATGCAATCTCCATAGACAAACATCGGCAGTAGAATGGCCTTACTGAAGAGCTCAGATAGCCACCCTTTGCCTTGATGACAGCTTTGCACACTCTTGGCATTCTCTCAACCAGCTTCACCTGGAATGCTTTTCCAACAGTCTTGAAGGAGTTCCCACATATGCTGAGTACTTGTTGGCTGCTTTTCCTTCACTCTGCGGTCCGACTCATCCCAAACCATCTCAATTGGGTTGAGGTCGGGGGATTGTGGAGGCCATGTCATCTGATGCAGCACTCCACCCCTCTCCTTCTTGGTAGAATAGCCCTTACACAGCCTAGAGGTGTGCTGGGTCATTGTCCTGTTGAAAAACAAATTATATTCCCACTAAGCCCAAACCAGATGGGATGGCGTATCGCTACAGAATGCTGTGGTAGCCATGCTGGTTAAGTGTGCCTTGAATTCTAAATAAATCACAGACAGTGTCACCAGCAAAGCACCCCCACACCATAACACCTCCTCCTCCATGTTTTATGGCGGGAACTACACATGCAGAGATCATCCGTTCACCCACACCGCGTCTCACAAAGACATTTACAAAGACACGGCGGTTGGAACCAAAAATCTACAATTTTGATTCCAGACCAAAGGACTAATTTCCACCAGTCTAATGTCCATTGTTCGTGTTTCTTGGCCCAAGCAAGTCTCTTCTTATTGGTGTCCTTTAGTACTGGTTTCTTTGCAGCAATTTGACCATGGAGGCCTGATTTTCACAGTCTCCTCTGAACAGTTGATGTTGAGATGCGTCTGTTACTTCCACTCTGTGAAGCATTTATTTGGGCCGCAATAAATGGCTGATAACTCTTATGAACTTATCCTCTGCAGCAGAGGTAACTCTGGGTCTTCCTTTCATGTGGCGGTCCTAATGAGAGCCAGTTTCATCATAGCGGTTGATGGTTTTTGCGACTGCACTTGAAGAAACGTTCAAAGTTATTGAAATGTTCCGTATTGACTGACCTTAATGTCTTAAAGTAATGGACTGTCATTTCTCTTTGCTTATTTGAGCTGTTCTTCCATAATATGGACTTGTCTTTTACCAAATAGGGCTATCTTCTGTATACCAACCCTACCTTGTCACAACACAACTGATAGGCTCAAACACATTAAGAAGGAAAGAAATTCCACAAATTAACAAGGCACACCTGTTAATTGAAATGCATTCCAGGTTACCTCATGAAGCTGGTTGAGAGAATGCCAAGAGTCTGCAAAGCTGTCATCAAGGCAAAGGGTGGCTACTTTGAAGAATCTCAAATATAAAATATATTTTGATTTAAAACTTTTTTGGTTACCACATGATTCCATATGTTTTATTTCATAGTTTTGATATCTTCAATATTATTCTACAATGTAGAAAATAGTAAAAATAAAGAAAAACCCTGGAATGAGTAGGTGTGTCCAAACTTTTGACTGGTACTAATATATATTATATATATATATTATATATATATATATATATATATTATATATTATAATATATATATATATAAATAAATAACACACACAGTCGTGGTCAAAAGTTGAGAATGACACAAGTATTGGTCTTCACAAAGTTTGCTGCTTCAGTGTTTTTAGATATTTCTGTCAGATGTTGTTATGGTATACTGAATAATAATTACAAGCATTCCATAAGTGTCAAAGGCTTATATTGACAATTACATTAAGTTTATGCAAAGAGTCAATATTTGCAGTGTTGACCCTTTTTTTTCAAGACGTCTGCAATCCGCCCTGGCATGCTGTCAATTAACTTCTGGGCCACATCCTGACTGACGGCAGCCCATTCTTGCATAATCAATGCTTGGAGTTTGTCAGAATTTGTGGGTTTTTGTTTGTCCACCCGCCTCTTGAGGATTGATCACAAGTTCTCAATGGGATTAAGGTCTGGGGAGTTTCCTGGCCATGGACCCAAAATGTCGATGTTTTGTTCCCCGAGCCACTTAGTTATCACTTTTGCCTTATGGCAAGGTGCTTTTCCATCATGCTGGAAAAGGCATTGTTCGTCACCAACCTGTTCTTGGATGGTAGGGAGAAGTTGCTCTCGGAGGATGTGTTGGTACCATTCTTTATTCATGGCTTTGTTCTTAGGCAAAATTGTGAGTGAGCCCACTCCCTTGGCTGAGAAGCAACCCCACACATGAAAGGTCTCAGGATGCTTTACTGTTGGCATGACACAGGACTGATGGTAGCGCTCACCTTGTCTTCTCCGGACAAGCTTTTTTCCGGATGCCCCAAACAATCGGAAAGGGGATTCATCAGAGAAAATGACTTTACCCCAGTCCTCAGCAGTCCAATCCCTGTACCTTTTGCAGAATATCAGTCTGTCCCTGATGTTTTTCCTGGAGAGAAGTGGCTTCCTCGCTGCCCTTCTTGACACCAGGCCATCCTCCAAAAGTCTTCGCCTCACTGTGCGTGCAGATGCACTCACACCTGCCTGCTGCCATTCCTGAGCAAGCTCTGCACT
This sequence comes from Coregonus clupeaformis, assembly GCF_020615455.1. Taxonomy (NCBI): domain Eukaryota; kingdom Metazoa; phylum Chordata; class Actinopteri; order Salmoniformes; family Salmonidae; genus Coregonus; species Coregonus clupeaformis. Next base: position 36,133,940 of record NC_059218.1, read on the forward strand.
GGTGGTGCCCCGATCCCGCAGCTGAATCAACTTTAGGAGACGGTCCTGGCGCTTTGCTGGACTTTCTTGGGCGCCCTGATACCTTCTTCACAACAATTGAACCTCTCTCCTTGAAGTTCTTGATGATCCGATACATGGTTGATTTAGGTGCAATCTTACTAGCAGCAATATCCTTGCCTGTGAAGCCCTTTTTGTGCAAAGCAATGATGACGGCACGTGTTTCCTTGCAGGTAACCATGGTTAACAGAGGAAGAACACAGATTTCAAGCGCCACCCTCCTTTTAAAGCTTCCAGTCTGTTATTCTAACTCAATCAGCATGACAGAGTGATCTCCAACCTTGTCCTCGTCAACACTCACCTGTGTTAACGAGAGAATTACTGACATAATGTCAGCTGGTCCTTTTGTGGCAGGGCTGAAATGCAGTGGAAATGTTTTTTGGGGATTAAGTTCATTTTCATGGCAAAGAGGGACTTTGCAATTAATTGCAATTCATCTGATCACTCTTCATAACATTCTGGAATATATGCAAATTGGCATCATTAAAACTGAGGCAGCAGACTTTGTGAAAATTAATATTTGTGTCATTCTCAAAACGTTTGACCACAACTCTATATATACACACACACACACACACACCCTTAAAAATATATATATATTTTCCTTTATTACTTTCTAACCCTACCACCCCTCCTGTAATTTGAGTAAACTAGTGAACAACAACGCTTAGGCCTCTACTTCCAGCTTATACATACTTTATACATTTTATGGACAGTCCATTTTACAATAGTTCCATTTGGTTTGTTTTTACTCCTGTCCTTCCTCTACCCTCAACCTCTCCCATCTATTTCTGATGGCCATCCGGTTTGATTTCTATTTGCCATGTCTTTCAAACTGTGCTCTTTCACAAAAGTTCTTAACCTATAACCTCTATAGGTTTTACGGACACAGAATGTTTTACATTTGTTATCTTGTTGTTATTAGTCCCAACCTTCAGCTCTATTCAACACCACCCATCTATCTCTTAACACCATCCATATTGGATTTCTATTGGCCATATATTTTTCAACTGTACTGTGATGTTTCACAAAAGTTCTGAACCTTTCTATTCTCATTGTTTCTACAGATTGTAAATTGAAAATAAACATTTTTGCTAAAAGTATTATTATATTATTGATTGATTGACTATGACTTTTCAGATCACCCAGTAGTGCTATCTGCAGGGTTAGCTCCAGGTAAATATTGCAATTCTTCAGCCATTCCTGGACTGTGACCAAAAACAAGCTTTATATGGACAGTACCAAAACAAATGATCTAATGATTCTGTCTCTTCGCAGCAAAATCTGCAGAGCTGGGAAGGTTGTATCCCCCATGTAAATAACATTTTATTGGTTGGAAGAATTTTGTATAATAATTTACATAGAAAAATTATACGTTTTGAATCCGGTGTCGTTTTGCGTATCCGTTCATAAACCCTGTGCCATGGAATCGGTACGTCAAAAATCTCTTCCCAACTATTATGTAATCTATATGGGACGGCTATCAATTTTTTGGTCCTTAAATAAAACTGGTATACTTTTTTATTAATCACAATTTTCTTTAAGCAATTATGGTCTTTAATGCAGGGCCGACAGACCCAGTTCCCCTTCCACTTTCCTCTTCAATTTTTTGCAGTAATGCTGCAATTAGTTTGTTGTAATTTGGGTAGAGCAGACATTTCCATATGTTTTTGTTAGCTGCATGTGCGACATAACTCCACCAGTCCTACCTATGATATCATTTACGAAGATTATACCTTTTTTTTTTCTTCTAAAAATAATGGTTTATTATCAATTTGTATTTTTGAGTTCAACCACAATATTTGTTGTATTATTTGTTGTCGTTTCTGGTGGATGAAAAAAGAAATTGCAACCAACTTTCTATGACTTGTTTTAGGAATAGTGATATTTGGGAGATTATTTCCTTTTCAAATAACTGAAAGTGAGAAATTATAATCTGAATAAAGGGAAAAAGGCCATTCTTGAATATAGTAAGAATGTCTCACCCTAATTTGCTAGAGAACCAGTTCGGATTTAAGTATAACTTTTGTATGACTGAAGGCTTTAGTGAGAGGTCTAATGCTTTAATATTTAATCATTTCTGCCCTCCAAATTCATATTTATTATATAAATAGGCCCGTTTAATTTTGTCTGGCTTACCATTCCAAATAAAATTGAATCTTTTCTCATAATTTAAAAAACGGGGATATTACTAAAGAGTTAATCACTGTGATTTTTCCACAAATAGACAAGTATTTACCTTTCCATGGTAGCAAGACCTTATCTATTTTTGCTAACTTTCTATTAAAATGTATTGGAGTGAGATCATTTATTTATTTCGCGATATGTATACCAAGTATATCCACACCACCATCAGACCATTTTATTGGTAAACTACACAGTAATGTAAAAGTTGTATTTTTTTAGTGATCCAATACATAATATAGTACATTTACCATAAATTTGGTTGTAATCCAGGGAGGCTAGAACATTTATCTAGATCCTCTATGAGGCTGTGGAGGGATCCAAGTTTTGGATTTAAGAGAAAACATGAATCATCAACGTACAATGACATCTTTGTTTTTAAGCCCTGGAAAATTTCTAATCCCTTGATATTATTGTTGGATCTGATTTTAATAGCTAACATTTCGATGGCCATAATAGATAGATATGCTGATATGGACAACCTTGTTTTACTCCTCTTGACAGTTTAAAACTTTCTGAGAAATAGCCATTATTTACACCTAGGGTTACTATACATGATTTTAACCCATTTTATAAGAGATTGTCCAAAATTGAAATGTTCCAGGCATTTATATATAAACTCCAGTAGTACTTTATCAAAAGCAGGCCTGGTTTCCCAGATTTTTCATAGTGTTCTATTGTTTCCAGTAATTGCCTTATATTATCTCCAATGTATCGTCCATGTAAAAAAAAAACCTGTCTGATTAGGATGAATAATGTCCGACAATACCTTTCTAATTCTATGCGCTATACATTTTGTTAGAATTTTTGCATCACAACACTGAAGTGTAAGGGCCCTCCAATTTTTTTTATGGACTGGATCTTTATATTTCCCACTTGTATGGAAGAACTTGACTAGCCTGCACAGAGCCCTGAATTCAACCCCATCGAACACCTTTGGGATGAATTGGAACGCTGACTGCGAGCCAGGCCTAATCGCCCAACATCAGTGCCCGACCTCACTAATGCTCATGGCTGAATGGAAGCAAGTCCCTGCAACAATGTTCCAACACCCCACATTTACATAATTTAGCAGACCCTCTTATCCAGAGCGACTGAAGATTGGAGGCTGTTGTAGCAGCTAAGGGGGGACCAACTCCATATTAATGGTCATGATTTTGGAATGAGATGTTCGACGAGCAGGTGTCCACATCTTTTAGTCATGTCGTTTATTTGATAACACATTAGCTGCTATCTTCACAGGGGTACAATAGAGGTGAGAATGACGTGAATTAATTGTTAACATTAACATATCCTTGGTAATGAATTCGGCTAAGAAATGTAGTGAACAAAACAAGTAACTGACTGTCTGTCCACATTATGTTTTCATTCAACGAAGTAACTGATTTACCATAACGTTAGATTGCTAGCCTAGGGCAGTTAAAAAATACTGAGTAGGTAGGGTCGGGGTCATTGTTGGAATGCTGGCCTAACTGGTTAGCTAGCTAGCTAAAATACTATTCAAATGTCGGGCTTTAGAGATTTGACAACACACAATACAGACATCAATGCAAGCAACATCTGATGGGCACACACTGCTTGTCATACAACATAAAATGTTTTAATATATGAATTTAGCCCACAGGCACAGCCAAGTGTACAGCTAGCTGGCTAACTAACGTTAGCTATACATCTAAATAAAATACCCTAGCTATCCCTCAATAACACAAACATCCACAAATAAAGGTCGATGATTGCTTGAATAACTTCCTATCCAATTTCTCCTGTAATGTTTTTATTCGGTGCATTTACATTACGTAGCTAAAGAAGGTAGCTAGCTAGAATGTTAACTCGCCGTCAATTTATTAGCCTGGAGCAAGTAGAGGGCATTACCTTGTCGAGCCAACAGCCCGAGCCATCCGCAGCATGCCACCGCTGAAATCCTGCTGTCCGGTTACAAACCGACATGTTGCCTGTCCGCAGAGAAGTCCTCTCGAGAGAAAGCGACAGAAAACACTCATGACAAGTTATGCTCGTTTAGTTTTCTTCAAGGCTGACCGACAACATAAGCTTTCTATTCTGCAAATTTCGGAGCAGAGAAAATCGTCTTCTTCTTCTTCTTCAGTGGGGTTTATCGGCGGTTGGCATCCAACGTTATGGTGCATTACTGCCACCTTCCGTACTGGAGTGTGGGCCTGAGACAGGGAGAAACTAAATCCTACCTGCCAACCCCGTTTCTCTTAAAAAATATAACAAAATATTTGAGACTATATCTAATGACGTTCTACTCAATACACTATTTAAACTAATTTCCTATATCCCCTTCTCCCTCAGAGATCCCATCCTCTCTCTTTCCCTCTGATACTGCCCACACTGTAGCAATACATGCTCCACGGTCTCTATTTCCTGACAATAATCACACTTTCCTGATGGATGCTTTCCTATCACATTTAATGTATTATTCAACTGGCTGTGTACCACCCTTAATCTTGTAAAAATAGCCTCCTCTCTTCTGTCCCTTCCTGCCGTCCTCCCCTCCCCTCCCTTTCCTCTGTACTTGATTTGATTTGATTTGAAATGCCTTCCCTTATTATCTCCATTCCACTGCTCCCGCCATCTCTGCACCATCACTGTATATATCAGTCTTTTTGTCTCTGCCTTGCTCATTGAAACTTCAACATCCCCACTACTAAGTGCTTGTTTAGCATGTTCATCTAATGCCTCGTTCCCCTCCACCCCTCCCCTCCACCCCCACATGGGCTGGGACCCAAGTAAATCTTATCTGAATACCCATCTGTTTAATCCTGCCATGGGTTTGTAGCACCTCATAAAGCAGGTCTTGTCTGCTACGTGAGTTGAAGGACTGGAGACTCATTAACACTGCACATGAATCAAAGCAAATAACTACTCTGTCTTGTTTGACTTCCTCCACCCACTGCAAGGCCAACAGTATGGCCATCAGCTCCGCCGTATATACAGCCAGATGATCTGTAATACGTTTCCTGACTTCCACTCCACATTCCTGCGCTACAAATGCTGACCCAGTACGTCCTGTCCTTGGATCTTTGAACCATCTGTGTAAATGGCCACAAAATCCTGATACACAGTTTTCAGACGTCTCTTAAAGAAATCAGCTGGATCAACCCCTCCCTATCTTTCTGTAGTCTCTCCAACACTTCTAGATCAACTACTGGAGGCGGGAGTTGCCATGGTGGATTTACAGGAATAACTACTGTTGGACTAAACTCCCTTCCATACAGTCCCATCTCCTTCACCTGGGTATTACCCATCCACCCAAAGCTCGTGTTCTGTATTCGCTCATGTTCCCAGCATGCCTGTAAAATCCCTTTCGCAGGATGAGACACCCCATGTCCCTGTAGGTTGACCCAATATTTCATTGCCAGCTGCTGTCTCCTAATCTGCAACGGCATATCCCCCATCTCCACCTGTAATGCAGCCACTGGGGACGTCCCAAATGCCCCACTACATATTCTGAGTCCTTGCCCCTGTATGACATCTAGCATTTCCAGTGAGGTCCGTGCTGCCGAACCATATGCTATACTGCCATAGTCTATTACAGATCGGATCAATGCAACATACATGGTCTTCAATGAGGAACACCCAGCCCCCCACTCCTTCCCCGTCAGACAGCGCATCACGTTTAGCACCTTCTTACACTTTCCCACCACTCTCTCAATGTGTTCTTCCCAGGTCAGTCTAGTGGCAAAGTATACCCCAAGGAACCTGAAGGCCCCCACCCTCTCCAAGTTTCTCCCATATAACCTCAAGCATACCTCATCTCCCACCTTCCTCCTGGTAAAGAACACTGTTTGAGTTTTCTCTACAGAGAACCTGAATCCCCACATTAATGGCCACCGCTCTACCTCATCAATTGCTTCCTGTACCTTCCTGACTATGTATGGCACATTTCTTCCCCTCTTCCATAAGGCACCATCATCTGCAAATAACGACCTCCCTATACCCGGCTGTACCTGAGAGTAAACATAATTGATCATGATTGAGAACAACAGAGGACTAATCACGCTCCCCTGCTGTGTACCGTTATCCACCAAGTAGCTGCCTGATAGAGACTTCCACACCCTCATCTAGATAGACCTTCCAAACAGGAACTCCTTTATCCAGTTGTACGTTCTTCCTCCTACCCCCATAATATCAAGCTTGATTAACAACCCCTCCTTCCGCATCATATCATATGCCTTCTCCACATCAAAAAAGACAGCTACAACAGTCTCCTTGTTCACCTAAGCCATCCTGACCTCTGCTTCTAAGCAGAGCACTGGATCTGTAGTTGCCTTACCATTCCTGAACCCACTCTGATGTGGCGATACTAGCCCTCTGCTCTCCAGAAAGTAAGTTACCCTCTCCGTAATCATACGTTCCATAATCTTACATACATGTGATGTTAAAGCTATTGGCCGATAGCTTGTTGGCTTTGTTGGATCCTTCCCGGGCTTCCGGATTGGTACCACTACTGCCTCCTTCCAACTGCCTGGTAGTTTCCCCTCCTCCCACACTCTGTTGTACAACACCAATACCTTATCCAGTGCCTCATCACTAAGATGGGCCAACATAACATAGCACACCTCATCTTTCCCAGGTGAAGTTAACCCAGCCTTACCTATTACTCTTTTCACCTCTGCCCTGGTAAATGCTGCATTCAATGCATCATTTACATCCTCCCTCCTTTCCAGCACTCCAGGATGCTCCTCTCTCGTGTTCTCTCTCCCCCTCTGCCCCTCCTCTGACAGATTTGCGGAGCTATGCACTTGGACATATGCTTTGGCCATCATCTCTGCTTTCTCCTCATCTGTTACTGCCACATCCTCCCCACTCGTCAACACTGGATAATCCCACTCTCTTCTGACCCCACTCATCCTCTTAATCATCCCCCACACTTCTCCCACCGGTGTCGCCCTTCCAATGGTGTCACAGAACCGATGCCAACATGACCTCTTTGCCTGACGAATAGTTCTCCTCACCAGGGCCTGGGCCTGCTTATACTGAATCAGATGTTGGAAGTTATGCGTCCTTTTCAGTACTCTAAATGCCCTGATCCTACTCCTCACCATTGCTCCACATTCCTCCGTCCACCATTGGACTGCTTTCCTTCTCCTCCTCCCTGAACTCTTAGGTATAGCCTCAGTAGCTGCCCCCACTAACGCTGTTCTCACCCAGTTATTCATACTATCCACATCCCCTGTCATATCCACCCGAGCCATCACCTGCTCACTCAGCTCCTGAAACTGATCCCACTTTGCCCTTCCAAACACCCACCTGCCTACTCCATCCACTGACACCTCCTCCTCCCTCCGGCCTACTGTGCATACAATGGGGTAATGATCACTCCCTACTGTCAACTCCTCCCATACCTCCCACTCACAGCTTCCTGCCATCGCACTAGATACCAGAGTGAGGTCCAAGGCAGACTCTTTCCCTGTGGCTACATCAATCTTGGTCCCTCGGCCATCATTCAGGCACACCAGATCTTTATTTTCTATCAAATGTTCCATCATTTGGCCATTTCCATCCATCCATCCCCACCCCACAAAGCGTGTTGTGGGCGTTAAAATCCCCACACCACATTACCTTACTTCTTTCCTGGCCCTCCACCCTCTCCAGCAGAGAAAATCATTCTCTGACTGACATGAGAAGAGAATGGGGTCATCACTAGTTACCACAGCCACAACGTCATAAACCCCACCCATTTTTACAATTTATCTTCTTCAAATGTAACCTTAACCTTAACCCTAACATCAACCACATCTAACCCTAACCTTAAATTAAGACCAAAAAGCAAATGTTATTTTTTCATGAATTCTTACGATAAAGCCAAGGTTGACTTTGTGGCTGTGTTATCTAGTGGAAACTAAGGGTGGGAGGAGCGGAAGTGGCCTGAGCAGACGCTAATCGTCATGACGCATAACGCACGTTTAGGCTGACGTTTTCGTTCAGCGGTCAGCACGAAACCACAGATAGAACATTGAGACAGATATTTCACCGGAAGTATAAATATGAGGCATTCGCCTATCGTTTCCACTCACTACCAAATATGTTAGTGAGAGGAAGAAACATCTGGCCGACTGTGGGAGAAGATGGAACGAGATGGATTTTGGCTGACATTCTGCACATTTTATCATCGATGAAACATTTGATCTCAGTACAGTTTTCTGTTCCCAAAACTATAATCTGTTATGAATAGAGTGGACTAAGTTTTGTAAACTTGACCCTTTGCAAAAGTTTTTTAAAATCGCGTTGTTTAGAAGGAGTGCAAAGGCGAATTTAGTTATTGCGCACTTCACAGAGGAGGCGTTCCCTAACGGAAATATGCAGATGTCTGCTAGAACGCGCCAATAGGATCTCGCTAGCTCGTGCTTGGCTCTGGCCACCTCCTTGCTTGTTCTGGAAACGACAGGCTGTGGTCTATCTTGGTTTAGTTATACAAATCTTTGACATAACCTGACGAAACACATGTTGACGAGTAGATGGCGCCAAACTCTAATCAATCAAACCACGCATAAATTACATTTTAATTTAGGTAAATATTATCTATTAGCTTCGAGCGACTTACATTAAACTGACGTATATAAAAGTTTAAACAACCACATATCACAGTCATTGCAAATTTCTTCAATAACACATTTCCTCTGAAAAATCAGCTAGTAGAACCTGAGTGTGACTGCGAGGTAAACAGTAATTGAAGTGTTGAAGAAGAGGTCACCAAGAAAAACAACTATCAACTAAAAGATAACAAAAATCCCTCCCCATTCCATCATGCCTCAATACATAATTTACATAAGTATTCACACCCCTTTGCTATGACACTCCAAATTGAGCTCAGGTGCATCCAATTTACTTTAATCATCCTTGAGACATTGCTACAACTTGATTGGAGTACACCTGTGGCCAATTTGATTGTTTGGACAGCAAGAAACACACCTGTCTATATAAAGTCCCACAGTTGACATGTCAGAAAGTCTTGCTGTATGTTATTCTCGAAGAAGAAAGTTGCTGATAATATACAGTTGTTTCTGTATGGACAGCCTATGGGGAGGGTTTCTAAGTACAAATATGTGGGTCTATGGTTCAATGAGCGATATAGATGGAAAGATCATGTCATAAATGTTGAAACAAAGTGTAAGAAGGTGGGGAATCTTATGCGCTCAATCTCTGGTTGACAGACAATCGTTGATGGATATTTATAGAGCTCTGATCAGGATGTTAATTGGTTACGGGTGTATAGTTTATGAAACAGCGGCCAAGACTTGGCTTCAGAAGCTGGACAGAATCCAGTATATAGCTTTAAGGATATGTATTGGTGCATTTAAATAATCTGTTTGTGCCTTACTAGTGGAGGCATGTGAGATGCCTTTGGATATACGGTGTAAAAAATGGCATTAGCTTATTGGGTTAGGTTGAAAGGCTGTGAGGTTGAGCATCCCACTGCTACTGTTCTAGATGACTGTTGGGAATATACTAGTAGACAAGGCAGTGGTTTTGGTTGGACAGTTGGAATGTTTGCTGATGAGAGTGGTTTGAGGGAGTTGGAGGTTGGCCCTACTGTGGTGATGGGGGATGTTCCTCCATGGTTACTCCCAGACCCTGTTGTTGATCTAACCTTGGTAGAGAAAAGGAAAGATTGGTCAGAAGTCAGTGATATAGGGAAACTGGTTGACAATTACATTGGTAGAAATTGTATGCATCCAAGGACCCAGATATTGGGCGTACAGGAGCATACGTTTACGTTCCTGAATTTAAAGTGCAGATATGTAGAAGACTAACAGATGAACTTTCAGTATACTCAGTTGAACTGTTGGTGATAATAGTTGCCCTCCAGTGGGTGGAGGACGTACATCCTGTTAGAAATATAGTATGCTCAGATTCTCTGTCTGTATTGAATAGTTTATCATCTGGTAAATCTAATAGGAGTGACCTACTATTGGAGGTATTCGTGTTATTATGGGGAATTGAGAGACTGGGTGTAGTAGTGAGGTTCTGCTGGGTCCCAGCACATTCGGGTGTGGAAGGGAATGAAATTGTGGACCAGTTAGCCAAAAGAGCTTAGATATAATTGATATTAATGTTCCACTGGGTAGAGATGAGGCCAAATGTAAGATCAGAGCCATTTTGATAGATGTGTGGCAGAAGAGATGGGACTCTGAGCCCAAGGGCCGGCATTAATATGCCCTACAAAGAAAGGTCGGTGGACCAAGATTCAAAGGTCAGATTATGAAGGAAGAGGTGGTGATTGCACCTAGGAAATTGTACATTGAGCTTGTCATTACTTTTGGTTGGCAACCATGTGAATGGTTTGTGTCTGGAGTGTATGTTTGATGAAATGGTGGAGCATGTGTTTATATTGTCATAAGTATGTTAAAGAGAGGGAAAGATTGAAGTGTAGGGTCATTGAGGTTGGGGGGGTTTGGAAGGGATTTGGGGGAGGGTCTATTAGAAGTTAGTAGGGTTCTTCTTTATTTTCTAAGAAGTACTGAGTTAGGTAGGAGGATTTAGAAATGTTGGACACTGTGATTGACCACACACTCCAGCACAGTAGGTGAAAGTCATGCACCTTTAACGTTTATTTGCGTACCACCATCATATCATAGAAGAAGAAGTGCATGTCAGAGCAGAAACTATATCACGAAGTCCAAGGAACTGTCCGTAGATTGCAGAGAGAGAATTGTGATGAGGCATATATCTGGAGAAATATATATACAGTGGGGAGAACAAGTATTTGATACACTGCCGATTTTGCAGGTTTTCCTACTTACAAAGCATGTAGAGGTCTGTAATTTTTATCATAGGTACACTTCAACTGTGAGAGACGGAATCTAAAACAAAAATCCATAAAATCACATTGTATGATTTTTAAGTAATTCATTTGCATTTTATTGCATGACATAAGTATTTGATCACCTACCAACCAGTAAGAATTCCAGCTCTCACAGACCTGTTAGTTTTTCTTTAAGAAGCCCTCCTGTTCTCCACTCATTACCTGTATTAACTGCACCTGTTTGAACTCGTTACCTATATAAAAGACACCTGTCCACACACTCAATCAAACAGACTCCAACCTCTCCACAATGGCCAAGACCAGAGAGCTGTGTAAGGACATCAGGGATAAAATTGTAGACCTGCACAAGGCTGGGATGGGCTACAGGACAATAGGCAAGCAGCTTGGTGAGAAGGCAACAACTGTTGGCGCAATTATTAGAAAATGGAAGAAGTTCAAGATGATGGTCAATCACCCTCGGTCTGGGGCTCCATGCAAGATCTCACCTCGTGGGGCATCAGTGATCATGAGGAAGGTGAGGGATCAGCCCAGAACTACACGGCAGGACCTGGTCAATGACCTGAAGAGAGCTGGGACCACAGTCTCAAAGAAAACCATTAGTAACACACTACGCCGTCATGGATTAAAATCCTGCAGCGCACGCAAGGTCCCCCTGCTCAAGCCAGCGCATGTCCAGGCCCATCTGAAGTTTGCCAATGACCATCTGGATGATCCAGAGGAGGAATGGGAGAAGGTCATGTGGTCTGATGAGAAAAAAATTGAGCTTTTTGTTCTAAACTCCACTCGCCGTGTTTGGAGGAAGAAGAAAGGATGAGTACAACCCCAAGAACACCATCCCAACTGTGAAGCACGGAGGTGGAAACATCATTCTTTGGGGATGCTTTTCTGCAAAGGGGACAGGACGACTGCACCGTATTGAGGGGAGAATGGATGGGGCCATGTATCGCGAGATCTTGGCCGACAACCTCCTTCCCTCAGTAAGAGTATTGAAGATGGGTCGTGGCTGGGTCTTCCAGCATGACAACGACCCAAAACACACAGCCAGGGAAACTAAGGAGTGGCTCCGTAAGAAGCATCTCATGGTCCTGGAGTGGCCTAGCCAGTCTCCAGACCTGAACCCAATAGAAAATCTTTGGAGGGAGCTGAAAGTCCGTATTGCCCAGCGACAGCCCCGAAACCTGAAGGATCTGGAGAAGGTCTGTATGGAGAAGTGGGCCAAAATCCCTGCTGCAGTGTGTGCAAACCTGGTCAAGACCTACAGGAAACGTATGATCTCTGTAATTGTAAACAAAGGTTTCTGTACCAAATATTAAGTTCTGCTTTTCTGATGTATCAAATACTTATGTCATGCAATAAAATGCAAATGAATTACTTAAAAATCTTTCAATGTGATTTTATGGATTTTTGTTTTAGATTCCGTCTCTCACAGTTGAAGTGTACCTATGATAAAAATTACAGTCCTCTACATGCTTTGTAAGTAGGAAAACCTGCAAAATCGGCAGTGTATCAAATACTTGTTCTCCCCACTGTATATATATATGTATATGTGTGTGTGTGTGTGTGTGTATATATATATATGTGTGTAAGTGTGTTGGCCATTTCCAAGAGCACAGTGGTCTCCATAATTGGGAAATGTTAAAAATATGAAACTACCCAGACTCTGCCTAGAGCTGGCCGTCCGACCGAACTGAGCAACCGGGCAAGAAGGACCTTGGTCAGGGAGGTGACCAAGAGCCCAATGACTACTCTGACAGAGCTACAGAGTTCCTTGGCTGAGATGGGAGAACCTGCCAGAAAGAAAACTGTCTCTACAGCACTTCACCAATCTGGGCTTTATGGGAGAGTGGTCAGACGGAAGCCACTCCTGAGAAAAAGGCACATGATAGCATGCCTGGAGTTTGCAAAAAAGCATGTGAAAGACTGAGATCATAAGGCAAAGATTCTGTGGTCTGAAGAGACAAATGTAACTCTTTGGCCTGAATGCAAAACACTAAGTCCGGAATAAAAACAGGCACAGTTCATCACCCGTCTAACACCATCCCTACGGTGAAGCATGGTGGTGGCAGCATCATGCTATGGGGGATGCTTTTCAGCGGCAGGGACTGGGAGACTGGTAAGGATAGAGGGAACAATTAATGGAGCCAAATACAGGTAAATCCTAGATGAGAACCTGCTTCAAGGTGCAAACTACCTTAGACTGGGGCGAAGATTTACGTTCCAGCAGGACAATGACCCCAAGCATACAGCCAAAGCAACGCTGGAAATGCTTCAGAACAAGAATGTGAAAATCCTTGAGTTGCCCAGACTTTAATCCCATTGAAAATCTGTGGAAAGACTTGAAGATTTCTGTTCACTGCTGCTCCCCATCTAACTTAACAGAGCATGAGAAAATCCAGATGTGCAAAGCTAATACAGACATACCCAAGACGACTCAAAGCTGTAATCGCCGGCAAAGCTGCTTCTACAACGTATTGACTCAGGGGTGTGAATACTTATGTAAATGAGATATTTCTGTATTTCATTTTTAATACATTTGCTAACATTTCTAAAAACATGTTTTGACTTTGCCATTATGGGGTTTTGTGTTTTAGATGGGTGAGGAAAAAACAACAATTTAATCCATTTTGAATTCAGGCTGTAACACAACAAAATGTGGAAATAAGTCAAGGGGTATGAATATTTTCTGAACGCACTGTAGGAACGCTATCGTTACAGTACAATGAGTAGGCTACATGAATGGAGAAGGGACCAGCTAGGCTACATATCCAGCCTGTATATGCAATACAATTAAATTCCCCAATCCAGTTCCACTGAAGTGAAGATGAAGGTTTTGTGGCAGTACTATTGTTACGGGCTGAATAGTAAGGCAGTCACAATTCTATTCAACACTCAACAACTGTTATCCAACAGTGGCTGAGATCATTGAAGCTACATTTTGTGAGAGGCAGGTCAGGCAGCTGTGAACTATATAGTAGGTATATGTACCATCGTCAGGGGTAGAATAGCCTAGTCCCTAAACAAGACTAGTCTCGTCCACCAGCCGGCGCTCTCTCTACATGCGTTAGCAATTGAGCTGGGGACGAGGCTAAAACAACACGCACTCTAGTAGTGAGATGATGCCGACTAACAGAAACTTTGAAAAATAACTGCCATCAGACCCATGGACTGTTATCCAGCGATCTGCATGCATGTCCCTTCTCCCTCCCTGCCCCTCATCTGAGGATCGTTAAAGTTGATTCAGGATCAGGTTTTGTGTGCTTTGTGTTCTCTCTGTGGCCCCTGCTGCCATGGTCTGATGTATGACGAGCTGAAACAAACAAAGAGAAAAACAGCGTCGGTGTGGAGAAGTCTGAGCTTTAACTGGCCCGTTGCTGTGGGAGGCATGTCTACCAAGATAGAGCAGGCGATGCATGCCATCACCATGGTGATGACATGACACAGAGGCCCAATGGGAGGAGGAGGGGAAGCAATCCAACCGAAACTCTTGGTCATCAATCAATCAATCAATTTTATTTTATATAGCCCTTCTTACATCAGCTAATATCTCGAAGTGCTGTACAGAAACCCAGCCTAAAACCCCAAACAGCTAGTAATGCAGGTGTAGAAGCACGGTGGCTAGGAAAAACTCCCTAGAAAGGCAAAACCTAGGAAGAAACCTAGAGAGGAACCAGGCTATGAGGGGTGGCCAGTCCTCTTCTGGCTGTGCCGGGTGGAGATTATAACAGAACCATGCCAAGATGTTCAAAAATGTTCATAAGTGACAAGCATGGTCAAATAATAATCAGGAATAAATCTCAGTTGGCTTTTCATAGCCGATCATTAGAGTTTAAAACAGCAGGTCTGGGACAGGTAGGGGGTTCCATAACCGCAGGCAGAACAGTTTAAACTGGAATAGCAGCAAGGCCAGGCGGACTGGGGACAGCAAGGAGTCACCACGGCCGGTAGTCCCGACGTATGGTCCTAGGGCTCAGGTCTCTCAGTTGGCTTTTCATAGCCGATCATTTAGAGTTGAAAACAGCAGGTCTGGGACAGGTAGGGGTTTCGTAGCCGCAGGCAGAACAGTTGAAACTGGAATAGCAGCAAGGCCAGGCGGACTGGGGACAGCAAGGTGTCATCATGCCCGGTAGTCCTGACGTATGGTCCTAGGGCTCAGGTTCTCAGAGAGAAAGAGAGAACGAGAGAATTAGAGAGAGCATACTTAAATTCACACAGGACACTGGATAAGACAGGAGAAGTACTCCAGGTATAACCAACTAACCCCAGCCCCCCGACACATAAACTACTGCAGCATAAATACTGGAGGCTGAGACAGGAGCGGTCCGGAGACACTGTGGCCCCATCCGAAGAAACCCCGGACAGGGCCAAACAGGAAGGATATAACCCCACCCACTCCGCCAAAGCACAGCCCCCGCACCACTAGAGGGATATCCCCAACCACCAACTTACAATCCTGAGACAAGGCCGAGTATAGCCCACAGAGGTCTCCACCACAGCACAAACCAAGGGGGGGAGGGCGCCAACCCAGACAGGAAGATCACGTCAGTAACTCAACCCCACTCAAGTGACGCACCCCCCAGGGACGGCATGAAAGAGCACCAGCAGGCCAGTGACTCAGCCCCTGCAACAGGGTTAGAGGCAGAGAACCCCAGTGGAGAGGGGAACCGGCCCGGCAGAGACAGCAAGGGCTGTTCGTTGCTCCAGCCTTTCCGTTCACCTTCACACTCCTGGGCCAGACTACACTCAATCATATGACCTACTGAAGAGATAAGTCTTCAGTAAAGACTTAAAGGTTGAGACCGAGTCTGCGTCTCTCACATGGGTAGGCAGACTGTTCCATAAAAATGGAGATCTATAGGAGAAAGCCCTGCCTCCCGCTGTTTGCTTAGAAATTCTAGGGACAATTAGGAGGCCTGCGTCTTGTGACCGTAGCGTACGTATTGGTATGTACGGCAGGACCAACTCGGAAAGATAGGTAGGAGCAAGCCCATGTAACGCTTTATAGGTTAACAGTAAAACCTTGAAATCAGCCCTTGCCTTAACAGGAAGCCAGTGTAGGGAAGCTAGCACTGGAGTAATATGATCAAATTTCTTGGTTCTAGTCAGGATTCTAGCAGCCGTATTTAGCACTAACTGAAGTTTATTTAGTGCTTTATCCGGGTAGCCGGAAAATAGAGCATTGCAGTAGTCTAACCTAGAAGTAACAAATGCATGGATTAATTTTTCTGCATCATTTTTGGACAGAAAATTTCTGATTTTTGCAATGTTACGTAGATGGAAAAAAGCTGTCCTTGAAACAGTCTTGATATGTTCGTCAAAAGAGAGATCAGGGTCAAGAGTAACGCCTAGGTCCTTCACAGTTTTATTTGAGACGACTTTACAACCATCAAGATGAATTGTCAGATTTAACAGAAGATCTCTTTGTTTCTTGGGACCTAGAACAAGCATCTCTGTTTTGTCCGAGTTTAAAAGTAAAAAGTTTTCAGCCATCCACTTCCTTATGTCTGAAACACAGGCTTCTAGCGAGGGCAATTTTGGGGCTTCACCATGCTTCATTGAAATGTACAGCTGTGTGTCATCCGCATAGCAGTGAAAGTTAACATTATGTTTTCGAATAACATCCCCAAGAGGTAAAATATATAGTGAAAACAATAGTGGTCCTAAAACGGAACCTTGAGGAACACCGAAATGTACAGTTGATTTGTCGGAGGACAGACCATTCACAGAGACAAACTGATATCTTTCCGACAGGTAGGATCTAAACCAGGCCAGAACTTGTCCGTGTAGACCAATTTGGGTTTCCAGTCTCTCCAAAAGAATGTGGTGATCGATGGTGTCAAAGGCAGCACTAAGGTCTAGTAGCACGAGGACAGATGCAGAGCCTCGGTCTGACGCCATTAAAAGGTCATTTACCACCTTCACAAGTGCAGTCTCAGTGCTATGATGGGGTCTAAAACCAGACTGAAGCATTTCGTATACATTGTTTGTCTTCAGAAAGGCAGTGAGTTGCTGCGCAACAGCTTTTTCTAAAATTTTTGAGAGGAATGGAAGATTCGATATAGGCCGATAGTTTTTTATATTTTCCGGGTCAAGGTTTGGCTTTTTCAAGAGAGGCTTTATCACTGCCACTTTTAGTGAGTTTGGTACACATCCGGTGGATAGAGAGCTGTTTATTATGTTCAACATAGGAGGGCCAAGCACAGGAAGCAGCTCCTTCAGCAGTTTAGTAGGAATAGGATCCAGTATGCAGCTTGAAGGTTTAGAGGCCATGATTATTTTCATCATTGTGTCAAGAGATATAGTACTAAAACACTTAAGTGTCTCTCCCGATCCCAGGCCCTCGCAGAAATCTGTGCAGATCCAGGACAGCTAAGCCCTGGAGGAATACGCAGATTCAAAGAGGAGTCCGTAATTTGCTTTCTAATGGTCATGATCTTTTCCTCAAAGAAGTTCATGAATTTATCACTGCTGAAGTGAAAACCATCCTCTCTTGGGGAATGCTGCTTTTTAGTTAGCTTTGCAACAGTATCAAAAAGAAATTTTGGATTGTTCTTATTTTCCTCGATTAATTTGGAAAAGTAGGATGATCGAGCAGCAGTGAGGGCTCTTCGGTACTGCACGGTACTGTCTTTCCAAGCTAGTCGGAAGACTTCCAGTTTGGTGTGGCGCCATTTCCGTTCCAATTTCCTGGAAGCTTGCTTCAAAGCTCGGGTATTTTCTGTATACCAGGGAGCTAGTTTCTTATGACAAATGTCTTTCGTTTTTAGGGGTGCAACTGCATCTAGGGTATTGCGCAGGGTTAAATTGAGTTCCTCAGTTAAGTGGTTAACTGATTTTTGTCCTCTGACGTCCTTGGGTAGGCAGAAGGAGTCTGGAAGGGCATCAATGAATTTTTGTGTTGTCTGAGAATTTATAGCACGACTTTTGATGCTCCTTGGTTGGGGTCTGAGCAGATTATTTGTTGCGATTGCAAACGTAATAAAATGGTGGTCCGATAGTCCAGGATTTTGTGGAAAAACATTAAGATCTACAACATTTATTCCATGGGACAAAACTAGGTCCAGAGTATGACTGTGGCAGTGAGTAGGTCCAGAGACATGTTGGACAAAACCCACTGAGTCGATAATGGCTCCGAAAGACTTTTGGAGTGGGTCTGTGGACTTCTCCATGTGAATATTAAAATCACCAAAAATTAGAATATGATCTGCTATGACTACAAGGTCTGATAGGAATTCAGGAAACTCAGAGAGGAACGCTGTATATGGCCCAGGAGGCCTGTAAACAGTAGCTATAAAAAGTGATTGAGTAGGCTGCATAGATTTCATGACTAGAAGCTCAAAAGATGAAAACGCCATTTTTTTTTTTTTTTTTTGAAATTTGCTATCGTAAATGTTAGCAACACCTCCGCCTTTGCGGGATGCACGGGGAATATGGTCACTAGTGTAACCAGGAGGGGAGGCCTCATTTAACACAGCAAATTCATCAGGCTTAAGCCATGTTTCAGTCAGGCCAATCACATCAAGATTATGATCAGTGATTAGTTCATTGACTATGACTGCCTTTGAAGTGAGGGATCTAACATTAAGTAACCCTATTTTGAGATGTGAGGTATCACGATCTCTTTCAATAATGGCAGGAATGGAGGAGGTCTTTATCCTAATAAGATTGCTAGGGTGAACACCACCATGTTTAGTTTTGCCCAACCTAGGTCGAGGCACAGACACAGTCTCAATGGGTATGGGACTGTGTCTGGTCATCTCTCAACCCCCACCCCCCTCTCTCTCTCTCTCTCTCTCGCTCTCTCTCCTTATCTCTCTCTCTGTGTTTGCGGAGTGTGCTATGTATCTTCACACACTGACAGAAAATGAACTCAGTCCCAGCCAAGAAAGTAATTGTTAAGTGCATTGACAGCAATACTCTTTTGGAAACCAACAGGTTTGTGTTTACTATAGCCTCTGTCTGTCTCTCCTTCTCCACGCTACACAGAGCAGGCCTCATCTGTTCCTTTTCACCTCATACCACACACACACACACACACACACACACACACACACAACCCTGAACGTACTTTTGGACAACATGTTTACAAATACATTTAGTCATTTAGCATCCGCTCTTTTCCAGAGCGACTTACAGTTAGTGCATAAATTGGCAATGGCGGAATCCTGGAGTTGACTGGCTGCTCAAAAGGGTCTCAATTAAGGTCAACAAATAGCCACAGTATGTGCACTATTCAGACACAACTTACACAGTGGTAGCCTATTCAAACAGCATATAATACACACACACACACAACTTACACAGTGGTAGCCTATTCAAACAGCATATAATACACACACACACAACTTACACAGTGGTAGCCTATTCAAACAGCATATAATACACACACACACAACTTACACAGTGGTAGCCTATTCAAACAGCATATAATACACACACACACAACTTACACAGTGGTAGCCTATTCAAACAGCATATAATACACACACACACAACTTACACAGTGGTAGCCTATTCAAACAGCATATAATACAAACACATACACACACACACACACACACACACAAGTGACATACATACAGTATGACACGCATGGCACACACGCTGACGACAGCAGTCATTTTAAGTGCTGTGGCACCACAAAGGCATAAAGAGATCATTACAAAGTGACTGTGAATGGCATGGAACACTATGACATAAACTACCTTGTGTTTCTGTTCTCTAGTCATTGAGGTGACATAATAGAAAAAAAGAGTCTGTCACTTTTCAGAATGCATCCCACTGGTTGAATCAACGTTGTTTCCACGTCATTTTAATCAAATTATGTTGAACCAATGTGGAATAGACGTTGAATTGACGTCTGTGCCCAGCTTCCCCTGTAAATTAATAGTTTTTGTTTTCTTTCCAGGAAACGGATGTCATATGTTAGTCCTTGCTTGTATTTATATAATGTTACTGTATACTGCTCCAACTGCACTGCCTCTGTATTGCCAGGTCTCTTGTCAGAGATCTGCATTTAGAATCCTCCTAGTTACAGTAAATAACAAGATCCTGCTCTCTCTCTCTCTCTCTCTCTCTCTCTCTCTCTCTCTCTCTCTCTCTCTCTCTCTCTCTCTATTTTCTTCTCTCTGTCTCTCTCTCGCTCTCTCGCTCTCCCTCTCTGTCACTTCCACACTGGAAGTGTTTCATACAAGTGACCATAGTAATTTCCTGTTGCTCTAACTTTTCCAGAGCTCAAGTCAATGAACGTTTAACATGAAATGTTCCTTCAGAAAATAACCATAATACTATACCATGATGTAACAGGATGAGAAGGTGTCATATGGAAACTATTTGTTGTTTACATACATCTTACAGCACAAAACCCATTCAAAACGTTTCTGTCCAATTAGTCATTGCATTTGTCTCATCTTTCACAACACTTGTTAATTTATCTGTTGTTTACTGACATGAATAGCTCATTAATAGAGGGTTTGCCTGATAATTATCAGGGAGAAGATGAGGATACTTTTTGGATTGTTCTTATTCTCCTCAATTAGGTTGGACAAATAGGATGATCGAGCAGCATTGAGGGCTCTTCGATATTGCACTGTACTTTCTTTCCAAGCTAGTAGGAAGACTTTCAGTTTGGTGAAGCACCATTTCCGTTCCAATTTTCTTGAAGCTTGCTTCAGGGCTCAGGTATTTTCTGTATACCAGGGAGCTAGTTTCTTGTGACAAATGTTTTTTGTATTTAGGGGTGCGACTGCATTTAACACAAGGTTAAATTTAGATCCTCAGTTAAGTCATTAACTGATTTTTGTAGTCTGACGTCCTTGTGTAGGAGGAGGGAGTCTGGAAGGGCATCTAGGAATCTTTGGGTTTATACCACAGCTTTGATGATCCTTGGTTGGGATCTGAGCAGATTATCTGTTGCGATTGCAAACGTAATAAGATGGTGGTCCGATAGTCCGGATAATGAGGAAAAACATTTAGATCCACACTATTTATTCCACGGGACAAAACTAGATCCAGGGTATGACTGTGGCAATGAGTAGGTCCGGAAACATGTTGGACAAAACCCACTGAGTCGATGATGGCTCCGAAAGCCTTTTGGAGTGGGTCTGTGGACTTTTCCATGTGAATATTAAAGTCACCAAAAATGTGAATATTGTCTGCCATGATTACAAGGGAACTCAGATTCAGAGAACTCAGTGAGGAACTCTGTATACGGCCCAGGAGGCCTGTAAACAGTAGCTATAAAACGTGATTGAGTAGGCTGCATAGATTTCATGACTAGAAGTTCAAAAGATGAAAACGCAGTCATTTTTCTTTGGGTGAATTTTAATTTGCTATCGTAAATGTTAGCAACACCTCCGCCTATGAGGGATGCGCAGGGAATATGGTCACTAGTGTAACCAGGAGGAGAGGCCTCATTTAACACAGTAAATTAATCAGGCTTAAGCCATGTTTCAGTCAGGCCAATCACATCAAGATTATGATCTGTGATGAGTTAATTGACCATAACTGCCTTGGAAGTGAGGGATCTAACATTAAGTAGCCCTATTTTTAATTTCACCTTTATTTAACATTTACATTTTATTCATTTAGCAGACGCTCTTATCCAGAGCGACTTACAGTTAGCGCACACATTATTTTATCGAACCCACAACCCTGGCGATGCAAACGCCATGCTCTACCAACTGAGCTACATCCCCTGCCGGCCATTCCCTCCCCTACCCTGGACGACGCTGGGCCAATTGTGCGCCGCCCCATGGGTCTCCCGGTCGCGGCCGGCTACGACAGAGCCTGGATTCGAACCAGGATCTCTAGTGGCACAGCTAGCACTGCGATGCAGTGCCTTAGACCACTGCGCCACTCTTAACCAGGTAAGCCAGTTGAGAACAAGTTCTCATTTACAACTGCGACCTGGCCAAGATAAAGCAAAGCAGTGCGATAAAAACAACAACACAGAGTTACATATGGGAAAAACAAAACATAAAGTCAAAAATACAATAGAAAATATATATACAGTGTGTGCAAATCAAGTTATGGAGGTAAGGCAATAAATAGGCCATAGTGCAAAATAATTACAATTTAGTATTAACACTGGAATGATAGATGTGCAGAAGATGATGTGCAAATAGAGATACTGGGGTGCAAATTAGCAAAATAAATAACAATATGGGGATAGTTGGGTGGGCTAATTACAGATGGGCTGTGTACAGGTGCAGTGATCGGTAAGCTGCTCTGACAACTGTTGCTTAAAGTTAGTGAGGGAGATAAGAGTCTCCAGCTTCAGAGATTTTTGCAGTTCGTTCCAGTCATTAGCATTAACTGGGAGGAATGGCGGCCAAAGGAGGTGTTGGCTTTGGGATGACCAGTGAGATAAACCTGCTGGAGCGCATACTACAGGTGGGTGTTGCTATGGTGACCAGTGAGCTAAGATAAGGTGGGGATTTGCCTAACAGTGATGTATAGATGACCTGGAGCCAGTGGGTTTGGCGACAAATATGTTGTGAGGGCCAGCCAATGAGAGCGTACAGTAGACAATGGTGGGTAGTATATGGGGCTTTGGTGACAAAACGGATGGCACTGTGATAGACTACATCCAATTTGCTGAGTAGAGTGTTGGAGGCTATTTTGTAAATGACATCGCCGAAGTCAAGGATCGGTAGGATAGTCCGTTTTACGAGGGCATGTTTGGCAGCATGAGTGAAGGAGGCTTTGTTGCGAAATAGGAAGCCGATTCTAGATTTAACTTGGAGATGCTTAATGTGAGTCTGGAAGGAGAGTTTACGGTCTAACCAGACACCTAGGTATTTGTAGTTGTCCACATATTCTAAGTCAGACCCGCCGAGAGTAGTGATTCTAGTCGGGTAGGCGGGTGCAAGCAGCGTTCGATTGAAGAGCATGCATTTAGTTTTACTAGCGTTTAAGAGCAGTTGGAGGCTACGGAAGGAGTGTTGTATGGCATTGAAGCTCGTTTGGAGGATTGTTAACACAGTGTCCAATGAAGGGCCAGATGTATATAAAATGGTGTCATCTGCATAGAGGTGGATCTGAGAGTCACCAGCAGCAAGAGCGACATCATTGATATACACAGAGAATAGAGTCGGCCTGAGAATTGAACCCTGTGGCACCCCATAGAGACTGCCAGAGGTCCAGACAACAGGCCCTCCGATTTGACACATTGAACTCTATCTGAGAAGTAGTTGGTGAACCAGGCGAGGCAGTCATGGACGGTGAGCTGTTTGTTAACTTGGCTTTCAAATACTTTCGAAAGGCAGGGCAGCTTTCCAATCTCTGGGGATCTCAGATGATACGAAAGAGAGGTTGAACAGGCTAGTAATAGGGGTTGCTACAATTTCAGCAGCTAATTTTAGAAAGAAAGGGTCCAGATTGTCTAGCCCATCTGATTTGTTGGGGTCCAGATTTTGCATCTCTTTCAAAACATCAGCTATCTGGGAGATGGTGGCCGGGGTAGGGGTAGCCAGGTGGAAAGCATGGCCAGCCTGAAGTGTTTTAGGGAGCATTTGACAGTGATGAGGGGTGGTCGTTTGACCGCGGACCCATTACGGACGCAGGCAATGAGGCAGTGATCGCTGAGCTCCTGGTTGAAGACAGCGGAGGTGTATTTAGAGGGTAAATTAGTCAGGATGATATCTATGAGGGTGCCCATGTTTACGGATTTATGGTTGTACCTGGTAGGTTCCGTGATAATTTGTGTGAGATTGAGGGCATCTAGTTTAGATTGTAGGATGGCCGTGGTGTTAAGCATATCCCAGTTTAGGTCACCAAGCAGTACGAACTCTGAGGATAGATGGGGGGCAATCAATTCACATATGGTGTCCAGGGCACAGCTGGGGGCTGAGGGGGGTCTGTAGCAAGCGGCAACAGTGATAGACTTATTTCTGGAGAGGTGGATTTTTAGAAGTAGAAGCTCAAACTGTTTGGGCACAGACCTGGATAGTATGATAGAGCTCTGCAGGCTATCTCTACAGTAGATTGCAACTCCGCCCCCTTTGGCAGTTCTATCTAGACTGTTGTAGTTGGGGATGGAAATTTCAGAGTTTTTGGTGTTCTTCCTAAGCCAGGATTCAGACACTGCTAGAACATCAGGGTTGGCAGAGTGTGCTAACGCAGTGAATAACTCAAACTTAGGGAGGAGGCTTCTGATGTTAACATGCAAAAAACCAAGGCTTTTACGGTTACAGAAGTCAACAAATGATAGCGCCTGGGGAGTAGGAGTGATACTGGGTGCTACAGGGGCTGGGTTAACCTCTACATCACCAGAGGAACAGAGGAGGAGTAGAATGAGGATATGGCTAAAGGCTTTAAGAACTGGTCTTCTAGTGCGTTGGGTACAGAGAATAAAAGGGGCAGATTTCCGGGTGTTGTAGAATAGATTCAGGGCATTATGTACAGACAAGGATATGGAAGGATATGAGTACAGTGGAGGTAAACCTAAGCGTTGGGTAACGATGAAAGAGATAACATTACTGGAGGCACCGATTGAGCCGTTCTCCGCGTGTATGGGGGGTGGAACAAAGGAGCTCTCTGAGGCTGGTTGAGCGGTACTGGGGGGTCTACAGTGAAATTGTATAATAAGAACTAACCGGAACAGCAATAGGCAAGGCATATTGACATGGGAGAGAGGCATAAAGCAATCACAGGTGTTATTCGAGAGAGAGCTAAAACAACTGGTAATGGCGACGAAAGTTTGGGCTGAGGCTAAACAGATAAACAGGACAGGGTACCGTGTAAAGGAACATTCCAGCAGGCATCAGCTGTGCAGCTGAGTGATCATAAGGTCCAATGAACATGTGAGATATCACAATCTCTTTCAATAATGACAGGAATGGAGGAGGTCTTTATTCCAGTGAGATTGTTAAGGTGAACACCGCCATGTTCAGTTTTGCTTAAACCTAGATCGAGGCACAGACACAGTCTCAATGGGGATAGCTGAGCTGACTACACTGACTGTGCTAGTGGCAGACTCCACTAATCTGGCAGGCCTGCAGCCTGTCTCATTGTGGAGCTAGAGGAGTTAGAGCCCTGTCTATGTTGGTAGATAAGATGAGAGCAATGAGCGACACCGGCTGAGCATGCCGATAGCATTTATTTCCAGAAGCCTTGAGAAAATTGTCCGGCTGCGGGGACTGTGTGAGGGGATTTATACTACTATCTGTACTTACTGGTGGCACAGACGCTGTTTCATCCTTTCTGTCACGACTTCCTCCGAAGCTGCCTCCCCTCCTTGTTCGGGCAGGCTTCGGCGTTCGTCGTCACCGGCCTACTAGCCACTGCCGCTCCATATCTCATCATTCCATTTGTCTTGTCTTGTCTATTACACACACCTGGTTCATATTCCCCTCATTAGTCTGTGTATAAGTGTTCCCTCTGCCCCCCTTGTCCTTGTGGGTGATTGTTATTTGTGAGTTGAGTGTAGCTCGATTGAGCTACCCGTACCTTGTATTTCCGGGGATATTGTTCCCCATGTGCCTGTATTTTGTTGACGCTATCCAGCGTAACTGTGTCCTACGGAATAAACTCTGTATTCAGTGATTTTCCCTCCTGCGCCTGACTCCTTCAAAACACATTCTCACACTTTCCTACACTTAAATTGCCCTTGCCTAACGATTGCATCTGAAGCTGGGCTTGCAGCACGGCTATCCTCACCATAAGGCGATAGTTTTCCTATATATTATGAGTACAGCGACTGCAATTAGATGGCATAGTGTTAATGTTACTATCCCAGCTTATTGTTACTGTGGAGGTGGGATGGGGCACTGCGTCAGTGTTACTGTGGAGGTGGGATTAGGCACTGCGTCAGTGTTACTGTGGAGGTGGGATGAGGCACTGCGTCAGTGTTACTGTGGAGGTGGGATTAGGCACTGCGTCAGTGTTACTGTGGAGGTGGGATGGGGCACTGCGTCAGTGTTACTGTGGAGGTGGGATGAGGCACTGCGTCAGTGTTATTGTGGAGGTGGGATGGGATGGGGCACTGCGTCAGTGTTACTGTGGAGGTGGGCGGGCGGCAGGTAGCTTAGTGGGTAAGAGCGTTGTGCCAGTAACCGAAAGGTCGCTGGTTCTAATCCCCGAGCCGACTAGGTGAAAAATCTGTCGATGTGCCCTTAAGCAAGGCACTTAACCCTAATTGCTCCTGTAAGTCGCTCTGGATAAGAGCGTCTGCTAAATGACTAAAATGTAAATGTAAAAATGAGGTGGGATTAGGCACTGCGTCAGTGTTACTGTGGAGGTGGGATGAGGCACTGCGTCAGTGTTACTGTGGAGGTGGGATGAGGCTCTGCTCACTTTAAGGCCATAGTATGTACAGAGGGTCACACCAGGCCACGCGTTCTGAAGGACAGGGGAATGCGACCATGCCAGCTAGCTAATTTAGGAGCACATTACAGCACATTTACAACAGTGTTGGGGTCAATTCAATAAATAGTTTTTTGAATAAATAGTTTCTCTTTTTCAGTTTATTCAGTTTGTCATTGAAAATAGATGGTCTTTTTTCAATTATTAAATGAGACTTTTCAAATGACAAAATTACTACGAAATGACCCCCACCCTGATTTACAGAATGCAGTTCACAGTGTGTGTCATGCCAAGGCCCCTGATGTATTCTAGAGGACGTCCTGCATGGAGTAACATTGTAGAGTCTTCCCTACAATGATGCAGAAACAACCTGGCTCAATGTACAACACCAAAAGCACAAACAAGGCCAACTAACAATGACCAGGTTTGACATTTTGGTTGAAACTGTGGATCGGTTTTACAAAGATTAAGTAAAACCAGAAGTAGGTCGGATTAACAGTCATCTCAAAATCCCTTGTCCATGAAACCGGCCCTGGGAGAGTGTTTTCTTTCAAACATTTGTTATCTTGTCCAAAAGTACATTCAGGGTTGTGTGTGTGTGTGTGTGTGTGTGTGTGTGTGTGTGTGTGTGTGTGTGTGTGTGTGTGCACCCCCTATGGCCCCTGGTCTAAAGTAGTGCACTATGAAGGGAATCGGGTACCATTTGGGATGTAGAGTTTGTAACACTCCTATGCCCTTCAACCACACCTGATGATCATCTCATATAGTCCAGATATTTACAGCCTGCTAGCAGTCAGTTGAGATGTCAGGATCAGATAATCCAATGGGAGTTATCGCTCTCACCCAAACCACCAACGTTTCCTCTATAGGGGTTAAAGAATCTTTGATAACCTGCTGTGGATGGGGATCCTTGAGGATTATTAAACAGGCGTCCCTATCAGGTGCCTGTTGGACTTTGCTCTCTGTTCTTCAGATTGTGTGAAAATCAGCCACATGGCAACGTAGCCGGCCAGCCGACCTGCTTCTACAGGAAACGTGAGAGTGTGTATGGATGGACTAGTTTGTCTTGGTCATGAATTTGCCTAGCCATTCTCTCCAGTCTGGCCTCGTTAGCATAATTCAGTTCCTCATCATTTACAAACACTCCATCTCTTCCTCCTCCTCCTGCTGTCCTCCTGTCATACCTCACTGTTAGTTCCCTGTATGTTTTCATACCTCACTGTTAGTTCCCTGTATGTTTTCATACCTCACTGTTAGTTCCCTGTATGTTTTCATACCTCACTGTTAGTTCCCTGTATTTTGTCATACCTCACCGTTAGTTCCCTTTATGTTGTCATACCTCACTGTTAGTTCCCTGTATGTTGTCATACCTCACTGTTAGTTCCCTGTATGTTGTCATACCTCACTGTAAGTTCCCTGTATGTTGTCATACTTCACTGTTAGTTCCCTGTATGTTGTCATACCTCACTCTTAGTTCCCTCTATGTTGTCATACCTCACTGTTAGTTCCCTGTATGTTGTCATACCTCACTGTTAGTTCCCTGTATGTTGTCATACTTCACTGTTAGTTCCCTGTATGTTGTCATACCTCACTCTTAGTTCCCTGTATGTTGTCATACCTCACTGTTAGTTCCCTGTATGTTGTCATACCTCACTGTTAGTTCCCTGTATGTTATCACACCTCACCGTTAGTTCCCTTTATGTTGTCATACCTCACTGTTAGTTCCCTGTATGTTGTCATACCTCACTGTTAGTTCCCTGTATGTTGTCATACCTCACTGTTAGTTCCCTGTATGTTGTCATACTTCACTGTTAGTTCCCTATATGTTATCATACCTCACTGTTAGTTCGCTGTATGTTGTCATACCTCACTGTTAGTTCCCTGTATGTTGTCATACCTCACTGTTAGTTCCCTGTATGTTGTCATACCTCACTGTTAGTTCCCTGTATGTTGTCATACCTCACTGTTAGTTCCCTGTATGTTGTCATACCTCACTGTTAGTTCCCTGTATGTTGTCATACCTCACTGTTAGTTCCCTGTATGTTGTTATACCTCACTGTTAGTTCCCTGTTTGTTGTCATACCTCACTGTTAGTTCCCTGTATGTTATCATACCTCAATGTTTGTTCCCTGTATGTTCTCGTACCTCACTGTTAGTTCCCTGTATGTTATCATACCTCACTGTTAGTTCCCTGTATGTTGTCATACCTCACTGTTAGTTCCCTGTATGTTGTCATACCTCACTGTTAGTTCCCTGTATGTTGTCATACCTCACTGTTAGTTCCCTGTATGTTGTCATACCTCACTGTTAGTTCCCTGTATGTTGTCATACCTCACTGTTAGTTCCCTGTATGTTGTCATACTTCACTGTTAGTTCCCTATATGTTATCATACCTCACTGTTAGTTCCCTGTATGTTGTCATACCTCACTGTTAGTTCCCTGTATGTTGTCATACCTCACTGTTAGTTCCCTGTATGTTGTCATACCTCACTGTAAGTTCCATGTATGTTGCCATACCTCACTGTTAGTTCCCTGTATGTTGTCATACCTCACTGTTAGTTCCCTGTATGTTGTCATACCTCCCTGTATGTTGTCATACCTCACTGTTAGTTCCCTGTATGTTGTCATACCTCACTGTTAGTTCCCTGTATGTTGTTATACCTCACTGTTAGTTCCCTGTTTGTTGTCATACCTCACTGTTAGTTCCCTGTATGTTGTCATACCTCAATGTTTGTTCCCTGTATGTTCTCGTACCTCACTGTTAGTTCCCTGTATGTTATCATACCTCACTGTTAGTTCCCTGTATGTTGTCATACCTCACTGTTAGTTCCCTGTATGTTGTCATACCTCACTGTTAGTTCCCTGTATGTTGTCATACCTCACTGTTAGTTCCCTGTATGTTATCATACCTCACTGTTAGTTCCCTGTATGTTGTCATACCTCACTGTTAGTTCCCTGTATGTTGTCATACCTCACTGTTAGTTCCCTGTATGTTGTCATACCTCACTGTTAGTTCCCTGTATGTTGTCATACCTCACTGTTAGTTCCCTGTATGTTGCCATACCTCACTGTTAGTTCCATGTATGTTGCCATACCTCACTGTTAGTTCCCTGTATGTTGTCATACCTCACTGTTAGTTTTCTGTATGTTGTCATACCTCACTGTTAGTTCCCTGTATGTTGTCATACCTCACTGTTAGTTCCCTGTATGTTGTCATACCTCACTGTTAGTTCCCTGTATGTTGTCATACCTCACTGTTAGTTCCCTGTTTGTTATCGTACCTCAATGTTTGTTCCCTGAATGTTCTCGTACCTCACTGTTAGTTCCCTGTATGTTATCATACCTCACTGTTAGTTCCCTGTATGTTGTCATACCTCACTGTTAGTTCCCTGTATGTTGTCATACCTCACTGTTAGTTCCCTGTATGTTGTCATACCTCACTGTTAGTTCCCTGTATGTTGTCATACCTCACTGTTAGTTCCCTGTTTGTTGTCATACCTCACTGTTAGTTCCCTGTATGTTATCGTACCTCAATGTTTGTTCCCTGTATGTTCTCGTACCTCACTGTTAGTTCCCTGTATGTTATCATACCTCACTGTTAGTTCCCTGTATGTTGTCATACCTCACTGTTAGTTCCCTGTATGTTGTCATACCTCACTGTTAGTTCCCTGTATGTTGTCATACCTCCAGTGGTATGTACTACTTAAGTAGATTTCTGGGCTTTACTTTACTATTTATATTTTTGACAACTTTTACTTCACTACATTCCTAAAGAAAATAATGTACTTTTTACTTCATAAATTTTCCCTGACACCCAAAAGTACTTGTTACATTTTGCATGGCTAGCAGGACAGGAAAATGGTCCAATTCACACACTTATCAAGAGAACATCCCTGGTCATCCCTATAGCCTCTGATCTGGCGGACTCACTAAACACTAATGCTTAGTTTGTAAATTATGTCTGAGTGTTGGAGTGTGCATCTGGCTATCCGTAAATGAAAAAAAAATGAAAAGAAAATGGTGCCGTCTGGTTCGTTTAATATATGGAATTTGAAATGATTTATACTTACTTTCAATACTTAAGTATATTTTAGCAATTACATTTACTTTTGAAACTTAAGTATATTTAAAACCAAATACTTTTACTCAAGTAGTATTTTACTGGTGACTTTCACTTTTACTTGAGTAATTTTCTATTAAGGTATCTTTACTTTTACTCAAGTATGACAATTGGGTAGTTTTTCCACCATTGCATTCCTCACTGTTAGTTCCCTGTATATTGTCATACCTCACTGTTAGTTCCCTGTAAATATAACAATAGAAATGCAAAACGTCTGTAGGAGTAAGGGTTGGGGTTGGACAGACCAGAAAATCAGGATAGGGCTGACATGGTCTGTCTGTCCGTCCATCTGTCCGCCTGTCTGCATGTCAGCTTCATATTCCAACTGTTTAAAGTCTGCTGTTTGATGATGGTGATGACGAGAGCATTTGTATAATCCTGTTTTTCTATTAAATCTGAGGTTACAGTAAAATGAAAGGTGATGAATGCAATGTGACGTTACAGAGCATTTGTACGAAGTTTGACTTTGAAATGCATCGGTCAACATTAATATACCATTAGTGTGAATCCATGTGTTCTCTCTCACCAGTTGAGAGAGCAGAATCCCCCATCCCGCCTCCTCAGGTGAGGCATGGGCATGTCGCTTCCCTGGAGCAACGTTCCCACCCATGGTAACAGTAGTGAGGAAGGCTGCAGACATCAGGTAACTAGGACCAAGAAAACTCAAAAAAACTCAAAACTCTCTCAAAAAAACATTCCTGTGGGGTTAAGACCTGACATTGTTTGGATTTGAAAGTCCAACAGCTATATTGGAAGAGGGCGGCGCTCGAGGCTGTGTGTGGTTGCACATGTGGGTGTTTGAGTAAGAAAGACACAGAGTAGAAGCAATCAGTAAAAAAAACACGATGTGCTTGCGTGTGTGTATTAGTGCTGACAATGCTTAGAGTAAAGATTATTTCTGACACACTGTGTGCTGGGTTGGGTCTAGGTGAGATAAAGTAAGCATATCTTTGTTCAGATTAGTAATGTCATGTTCCATGATGAAGTGAGGCCCTCTGCTCTGCCTTGTTTGAATTGACATCATTATAACCAAGGCTTTATGGTGTCCTTATTGACCAGTCTAGGGCTTTTAGGAAATGTGACAGAGGAGATTATGGTTCAATGAATTGTATGGCCCAAATAATGGTAATTGATAAGAACACCCCAGCAAATTACATTCTCAGTAATGTGTTGTATTCATACAGTATCTCACAAAAGTGAGTACACCCCTCACATTTTTGTAAATATTTGAGTATATCTTTTCATGTGACAACACTGAAGAAATGACACTTTGCTACAATGTAAAGTAGTGAGTGTACAGCTTGTATAACAGTGTACATTTGCTGTCCCCTCAAAATAACTCAACATACAGCCATTAATGTCTAAACCGCTGGCAACAAAAGTGAGTACACCCCTAAGTGAAAATGTCCAAATTGGGCCCAATTAGCCATTTTCCCTGCCCGGTGTCATGTGACTCGTTAGGGTTACAAGGTCTCAGGTATGAATGGGGAGCAGGTGTGTTAAATTTGGTGTCATCGCTCTCACACTCCCTCATACTGGTCACTGGAAGTTCAACATGGCACCTTGTGGCAAAGAACTCTCTGAGGATCTGATAAAAAGAATTGTTGCTCTACATAAAGATGGCCTGGGCTATAAGAAGATTGCCAAGACCCTGAAACTGAGTTGCAGCACGGTGGCCAAGACCATACAGCGGTTTAACAGGACAGGTTCCACTCAGAACAGGCCTCGCCATGGTCGACCAAAGAAGATGAGTGCACGTGCTCAGCGTCATATCCAGAGGTTGTCTTTGGGAAATAGACGTATGAGTGCTGCCAGCATTGCTGCAGAGGTTGAAGGGGTGTGGGGTCAGCCTGTCAGTGCTCAGACCATACGCCGCACACTGCATCAAATTGGTCTGCATGGCTGTCGTCCCAGAAGGAAGCCTCTTCTAAAGATGATGCACAAGAAAGTCCGCAAACAGTTTGCTGAAGACAAGCAGACTAAGGACAAGGATTACTGGAACCATGTCCTGTGGTCTGATGAGACCAAGATAAACTTATTTGGTTCAGATGGTGTCAAGCGTGTGTGGCGGCAACCAGGTGAGGAGTACAAAGACAAGTGTGTCTTGCCTACAGTCAAGCATGGTGGTGGGAGTGTCATGGTCTGGGGCTGCATGAGTGCTGCCGGCACTGGGGAGCTACAGTTCATTGAGGGAACCATGAATGCCAACATGCACTGTGACATACTGAAGCAGAGCATGATCCCCTCCCTTTGGAGACTGGGCCGCAGGGCAGTATTCCAACATGATAACGACCCCAAACACACCTCCAAGATGACCACTGCCTTGCTAAAGAAGCTGAGGGTAAAGGTGATGGACTGGCCAAGCATGTCTCCAGACCTAAACCCCATTGAGCATCTGTGGGGCATCCTCAAATGGAAGGTGGAGGAGTGCAAGGTCTCTAACATCCACCAGCTCTGTGATGTCGTCATGGAGGAGTGGAAGAGGACTCCAATGGCAACCTGTGAAGCTCTGGTGAACTCCATGCCCAAGAGGGTTAAGGCAGTGCTGGAAAATGATGGTGGCCACACAAAATATTGACACTTTGGGCCCAATTTGAACATTTTCACTTAGGGGTGTACTCACTTTTGTTGCCAGAGGTTTAGACATTAATGGCTGTGTGTTGTGTTATTTTGAGGGGACAGCACATTTACACTGTTATACAAGCTGTACACTCACTACTTTACATTGTAGCAAAGTGTAATTTCTTCAGTGTTGTCACAGATATACTCAAATATTTACAAAAATGTGAGGGGTGTACTCACTTTTTTGAGATACTGTAGGTGGCACTTGCACCTCCATCACTCGGTCGTGTCATGCCGCTGTTATGAACATTCTCAAGCCGCTCTCTACCGGCGGCGCAATAATGGTGCCCTAAAGTCGTGATAAACCCAGTCATTCTGGACCGATGTTAATGACTCGGTACCGGTACCCCCTGTATATAGCTCGCTATTGTTATTTTTACTGCTGCTCTTTAATTATTTGTTACTTTTATTTTGTATTATTTTATATTGTATTTTTTTGTGTGATTTCTTTTTTGGTATTCTTTCTTAAAACTGCATTGCTAGTTAAGGGCTTGTAAGTAAGCATTTCACTGTTTTATTCGGCGCATGTGACAAATAAAATGTGATTTTATTTGTTTTTATTTGACTGTTTAGTCAAATAGTGCCTGGAAATACAATGACATTGCTAAAGTAGTCAAATATTTAGTAGGAAACAACTTTGCCAGCATTATGTCAAAGATATGTTAATTCTATGTTGAGGAAAATTATTGAAAAAATTTAAACGTATATTTTTATGTAGTATAAGCACTCGGAAGCCAACCTTCGTTGGTATCAAATACATCAAACACATGGTTTCCATGTGTTTGATGCCATTCCAATTTGCGCCGTTCCGGACATTATTATGAGCCGTCCTCCCCTCAGCAGCCTCCACTGATGTACGCTAACCTAGATGTACACTAACCTAGAAACACATTGAAAACCACATTGATAGACACAGCCTAAATTGGAGCTACGACTGTAAAGTAGAATGTATCTTTCTATTGTGCAGGTGGGAGGTAATGCTTGAGGCATTTACCAAGAAGAGCTAATGCTTGAGGCGTTTACCAAGAAGAGGTAAAGCTAGAGGTGGGAGAGTGTTTACCATGAAGAAAAAAAACTGCTACATGACAACAGGGAATACATTTTCACATTTATTAAAATACAGTAAATAAAGCACAGTTGAAATGCAAAGAAAAGCAGCCCATTGTAAAACACAAAACATCGTTCAAGCATTGTTGTCTTAACATATATAAAGACAATTTACAAAATAAACATTCAATCAAACAATAAGTATTGAAACTAGGCACTTTTCAGTATTTTCATAAAAAACAAAAATGCCTGACTTATTTCAAATAAAAGCCAACAACAGAAGCTGTCCATTGTGACTATATGGGCGGTTGCAGGTAAACCTGACTGCTTGCCTTCAGTTGAAAATCAAGACCATAGACACAGATGCCTTTTATTAGGTAGTCTCTCACCCTCTATGTACACACACACACACACACACACACACACACACACACACACACACACATCATTCAGGTGTACTACTCCCTGGTCACCAAACAGTTCTTACAGTTGATTTGTTAAACAGGAGACAGACTGACTCCATATGTCAGACAATGGTCCTGCTTTACCATCACTCTCCTAACTATAATTCGTCTATACATAGTCTTATTCCTTTACAAATGATGGTAAACATTTTCTTACTATAAAATAAAATGCACATTCAGCATTAAAAAGCTATTAATTGCTGTAAAATGTGTATGCAAAATGTGTATGTAATATGTATATGTAAAATGTATGTATATGTAGCAGAAAGCTGTAAAAAAAAACAAAAAAGATATGTGTCCTCCGAAGAGGTGGATGGGTAAAAAAACTATTAATTATATATATATATATTTTTTACTAAACAAATATTATTTCACCACACACCAACGCACACAGACGCACACACACACACACACACACACACACACACACACACACACAAAGGCCTAAATAGAGTGGAGATCTGAAGAGGAAGGAATCTATACTATCATGACCTGAGGCAGAATCTCTCACAACCAAATGCATGTGAAAGACGCACACACACACTGAATCATATAACCAAATCCATGTAAAAACAGAGCTGGTCCTTCCTGGGATGTGTTAATGAGACACAGTGAAACTTTTTAACTGAAAGTTTCAGTGAAACAAAATCCCACTTCGCCAACAGCAAACTACACACGTAATAGGGACCTCCATACTGCAGTAGAAATATGAGCCCACATACTATGTAACTATAGCATTTCTCCCAAGTACTTGAAAACCAAGACCCTTCAACAGTAAGGCTTGCTGAAACAAAAGGGCTTTGGTTTATCATCTGAAGTTTGAAATGAATGAATAACAACTACAATTGAAACTATTCTATAAACCAGTCATTACCAGTAATCAACCTACCCCTTTGGGATTGTATGTACAGTATCTGCGTCTGACGGCCTCTACTTCACACAAGCCTATATAAAGCTGAAGAACGACACTGAACAGAGACACCCAAGCGGAGGAAAAGCCAAGCAGTAACATTAAAACACACATCCCTTCATATCGGAGTCTTTTCAGTAGGAGTTTTGTCTCCTAGTTTTTCCCTGTCGGATAGCAAACAAACACAGCAATGTTCAGGATAGAGATACCCTCTATCTTTCTACCTCTCCTCTATCACTCTTCTTTCTACTGCACCTCTATATTTTCTTCCCTCCATTCAGTGAAATAGTGCCTCTCAGACGTAGTCCTTCCTGTCGTATCCCGCTGTGCCCCCGCTCACGCTGCGAGGGGCGGAGTAGGCCATGCGGGGGGGCTTGTACCTCTTCTCCTCCTTGGGGGGGCAGGTGCAGCACAGCATGGCTCCTCCGATAAGGAGCAGGACCGCCGACCCCCAGCCGATGTAGAGTGAGGCTCCCAGCTCCCTCCTCTGGGACTCCACCAAAAGGGGGTTGTAGAAGTCTCGGATGATGGTGTTGGCCGACCAGGACACAGGGATAAGGATGAGGATACCGGCCAGGATGAAGAAGATTCCGGAGATGATCATGACTTTAGCTTTGGAGGGTTCGTCCTCGATGCAGTTGGTGCACTTGGCTCCGACGATGGAGACCATCACCCCTAGAATCCCCAGGACAATGGCGATGATAGTCATGGCTCTGGCAGCCTGCAGGTCCTGGGGTAAGGCCAGCATGGAGTCATAGATCTTACATTGCATCTGTCCCGTGCTCTGGGTCACACAGTTCATCCATAACCCTTCCCAGATGGTCTGGGCTGTGACGATGTTGGCTCCGATGAAGGCTGTCACCTTCCACATGGGCATGGCACAGACCACGATGCCCAGGATGAATCCTATGACTCCCAGGGCGATGCCCACAATCTCCATGCCCATCGACATGCTGGCTTCCTGAGTGCGTCTCTATCATACACCTGACCTACCTGGAGGAATGAGGATGTGACTCAATTAAGAGATTCTAGAACCTGCTGAGATTCCAGAATTCAGCACAAAGAATGAACAGAGGATTCAGTCCAGAACTTTGTCCTAGGTTCTTTGTGTTCTATGTTCTTCCTTGTGATGCTCGTGTGTATGACCACTCCCCTCTCTCTCTGTGTGGGGGGTGTGATGTAACTAAGTGATGCTGGCACGGAAACAGAGGTCCTTTATAGCCTAGTGGAGGCAGGTGAGGAGGG
This sequence comes from Coregonus clupeaformis, assembly GCF_020615455.1. Taxonomy (NCBI): domain Eukaryota; kingdom Metazoa; phylum Chordata; class Actinopteri; order Salmoniformes; family Salmonidae; genus Coregonus; species Coregonus clupeaformis. Next base: position 36,170,683 of record NC_059218.1, read on the forward strand.
AGGGAGGAGTCCCCTGGTGATGATGTCACAGGGTGACAGAACAGGTTGCTGCATGCTCTTCACAAAAACAACACCTGCCCATAGAGGTGGCTGAGAGAGGGGGCGAGAGGGAGGAGGAGGAGGAGGAGGAGGAGGAGGGAGAAGAGGCAGGTGAGATGAGAGGAGAGGAGGGAGGGAGCCAGAAGGGAGAGTTTCACCTGTAATCTGACTCCCTCTTGACTATTTGTTCCAGTAACATAGGGACAGACAGTGCATTGACAATTACCCTGGCCTTACCTACTATCTAATTTTGTGCCTTTCTGAAGAACAAATTCCCTCTAAATGTTTGGAACAAGTGTGCTAAATCATGTCCTCTGACTGGATATACTCTGTAACTTAGAGGTAATGGCTGGCACAGCTAGTGTCATCTAATGGTTTGAATGTTTCACACAAAGAAACATGGAGGACAAGAAACCATTTTTGTTGGTTTGACAACAAAACATTAGGCAGCCAGTCAATTGGAGACAGACTCTCCCTCCCCCTCCCCCTCCACCCACCCCCATACCCACACCCAAACACACACACACACACACCCCTTCTCACCCCCTCCTTGTAGGAAAGCCAGAGAGGGTAACAGTAGCTCATAGTGATGCGTTCCACAGAGTCTGTTGTCCTCACTGAGTGGTTGGGCCTGTGGCTGTCTATAGGATTTACTGTGGCTACATATAGGATTTACTGTGGCTACATACAGGCTTTACTGTGGCTATCTATAGGATTTACTGTGGCTACATACAGGATTTACTGTGGCTATCTATAGGATTTACTGTGGCTACATACAGGCTTTACTGTGGCTATCTATAGGATTTACTGTGGCTACATACAGGATTTACTGTGGCTATCTATAGGATTTACTGTGGCTACATACAGGCTTTACTGTGGCTATCTATAGGATTTACTGTGGCTACATACAGGCTTTACTGTGGCTATCTATAGGATTTACTGTGGCTACATACAGGATTTACTGTGGCTACATACAGGATTTACTGTGGCTATCTATAGGATTTACTGTGGCTACATATAGGTTTTATGACCTCACATAGAAACAAACAGACACACACCCAGGCAGAGCAACGAGATGTCATCGTTTCCCTTCACAATGTGAGTTTGCGCCCAAAGTGCTGGGCAATCATTTAAAAACAAAGTGCCAAGGAAGGCATATATCGACATCCTCAGGAGCTTTTCAAGCATCTGAAATCGAAGTCTATTTCTAGGCTGGGCAGATACACTCAGGGCTCTATTTTAACAAACCTAACACAATGGTAAATCTTAGCACTGACAAAAGCGTTATAGGTTCGGGGGTGTGTCAGAAATAATTTTTGCTATTTTTATGCTTGGTTCTTAATCAAATTTAACGAAATGGGGGGAAACTAATCAAGGTCATCAGGCACAAATGGCACATCTCTCCTTCCATGGGCACTGTGCTTCATTGCTGGATAGGCTGTGCTTCCGCTCTCAAAATCCATGCCATTATCAACTGCTTTACATGAAGACCTGCTTTTTGTGGACCTTAAGACTTCCCATTAGTGCTGCTTGAAATTGTCACTTTTGTGCTTGTTTTTAAGGACACACCTCAAATATTGCCACTCCTGCCACCATAGCGCAAGCTAGCTGATGTTAAACAGGTCAAATGCCAAACCTGGCGTATAGGGCTGGAAAAAGCCAACGCCCCAGTTTTTACATGACAAAATTGCAAAATAACGTGTGTTTGACACTTGCGCCTCCTTAGCACCAGCCCAAAAATTTTGCCCTCAGTCGCACTCACGCAAACAAGCACGCACACACAGCAATAAGCCTCACACTGTGATTCCCCTAGACCTACTGTGTAGCAAAATACAAAATTACGTTTTATGATGGTAATTTCTTACAGTAGTTTCTTGGTTCCTTGACTCTAACGGTAATTCTTCCTTTGTGTAATTCTACCTTTGTTTGTTTCTATGTGAATTAGAATGTATTCATAAAAGACAATCCGGAAAAAGGCTAACGTTGCTGTCAGAATTGTTGAGACACTTTATTATTTATTATGTTGGCCTACTTCCTGCTGCCACTTGGTGACATAGCCTTCCACAACCAGCAGGTTTCTGTGTCAGTTCCTATACAGAAAGATTATGCGGGAAAACATTCCCAGATCCCTGAAAACCTGCAGAACTGCCCTCTGAGTAAATATGACAACACAGAGAGAGAGAGCGAGAGAGACAGAGAGCACAGACACCCTTAGCACACACACTATGTACTCCTCTCAGTATCGGTTACACACTCATATTATACGGCCAGGCAGCCTCCATATACCTAGTGACACATTAGAAATACCATGAAAAATGTAACCCACACTTTGTATAATAAAGTCAGTTGTTTTCTGTCATAAGCAGTTGAATAGTGTTGAATTAAAGTGGATATGTATTTGTATTGTGTATTGTAATTGTGATGGTGATGGAAGGCCCGCCCCCCCCCACAGTTGGTTGCCTGTGGTTACCGGTCTTTGGGGTATATCTCTCACAGAGAAAAACAACGACAACAACATTGAGATAGCTACGTTCACACATGAAACCTTTAACTGAACGAGTTTTCTGCTCTGTATGCATTTTAGTCTGTTGTGTTCGCAGTTGTTGTTAATCAGTCCATTGATTGGAGCACCTGAATAATCAACACAACAGCAGCAACAACAGTGGAGTGTTTTACATTCGACTAAACATACAGCCACTGACATTCTCCACAGGTCTGTATTTTCATAGATGATAAACTAGGGCTGAGTGTTACCTGATCATGTGACCTGACCAAAAACCTTATGTGTGCTGTGCCTATCCGAAGGCAGTGTTGGGGAAGCTACTCTGAAAATATAGTTTACCAAGCTACCAATTACTTCACACTGGAAGAAGTTAACCTAAACTAAAGCTACCCTTAATGCCGCAATATATAACTCTTTAGGTGACCGAATTGAATTCAAATAGAAATATGAGTTATAGATCTGTCATTCTCATTGAAAGCAAGTCTAAGAAGCAGCAGATTTTTAAGTTTAGTTTTTGCGTCTTTTACTTTCGGTTTTGCTGTCTGGTCAGAAAGAGTATGACAATGTTGTCGCCCATAGCATTGAAAGCAAGGGAAGCCAGTGAGCCACCCTTGAAAAATTGTTTTATGAAATAATAGCCAATCAGCGTTGAGCTAAACTGAGTGAGCTCAGCTGTGAATGGTCCTGGTGCACCAAAAAAAAAGTGTAGAGGGAAGCCAGTTTGAATTTGGCTTCGCACCAATCACACAGAGAGAACAATTAGCTTGGCCAATCACATCACATCAGAAGCCAAACGTCATTGACAGAAAAAAACTTGAATTGTTGCATCTAGTTGTGTCATTGTCCTCAGGTGGCCAGCTAGCTAGCTAAAATTGTCCCTTTCCTAAAATTAGCCATGGATGGCGATAGGGATTTGGAATTGTGGTTTTACTTAATTCTCTGTACTGGCCAATGATTATAATGGCAATTCTGATCCAACCATAAATTCATACATTGTGCCCCTGGCCTGAGAGGATGGAAGTTCAACATGCAGCTAGATGTAGAAGGCTAATGTTAACTAGCTGACCTGGCGTATCGTTGTCCATGAAAGGAAGGTAGGTTAGCAAGCAAGCATTTTAGCCAGGTAGCCAAGGACAACAGAAACGAAAAGCGTGTACTGTATGACAGAGTCATAGACCGATCAGGAAACATGAAAGAGGAGGATGGTACGGCCGTTTCTCTACAAGTAGGGTGAGTCTACATGTTTTTTCTGCTTGCATACACACACACACACAAACAGAAATCAGTACCATGGACAGCCATATCATATTTAGCGTACGTTGATTGGACTAAATCGTTTTTTTTTGGTATCTTTTAGTTGTCACTGTATTAGACTAAGCATAGGTGATTAGATGATGTTGAAATGTTGAAGTTGAAATGGTGCTGGAATAGTGGAGGCAGCGCCTGTTTTCTTTGCGACTTGAGGTAACTCTCTGTGGTTCTAAATCAATAGTTGTTAAGTAGTCCGAAAATGTCGGAAACATTACCTTGCTTGACCATGCTGTAGGTCATATACAGTTGAAGTCGGAAGTTTACATACACCTTAGCCAAATACATTTAAACTCAGTTTTTCACAATTCCTGACAGTTAATCCTAGTAAGAATTCCCTTTATTTTAAGAATGTGAAATGTCAGAATAATAGTAGAGAGAATTATTTATTTCAGCTTTTATTTCTTTCATCACATTCCCAGCGGGTCAGAAGTTTACATACACTCAATTAGTATTTGGTAGCATTGCCTTTAAATTGTTTAACTTGGGTCAAACGTTTCGGGTAGCCTTCCACAAGCTTCCCATAATAAGTCGGGTGAATTTTGGCCCATTCCTCCTGACAGAGCTGGTGTAACAGAGTCAGGTTTGTAGGCCTCATTGCTCGCACACGCTTTTTCAGTTCTGCCCACACATTTTCTATAGGATTGAGGTCAGTGCTTTGTGATGGCCACTCCAATACATTGACTTTGTTGTCCTTAAGCCATTTTGCCACAACTTTGGAAGTATGCTCGGGGTCATTGTCCATTTGGAAGACCATATGCGACCAAGCTTTAACTTCCTGACTGATGTCTTGAGATGTTGCTTCAACATATCCACATAATTTTCCTTCCTCATGATGCCATCTATTTTGTGAAGTGCACCAGTCCCTCCTGCAGCAAAGCACCCCCACAGCATGATGCTGCCACCCTCGTGCTTCATGGTTGGGATGGTGTTGTTCGGCTTGCAAGCGTCCCCCTTTTTCCTCCAAACATAACCATGGTCATTATGGCCAAACAGTTCTATTTTTGTTTCATCAGACCAGAGGACATTTCTCCAAAAAGTACAATCTTTGTCCCCATTTGCAGTTGCAAACCGTAGTCTGGCTTTTTTATGGCGGTTTTGGAGCAGTGGCTTCTTCCTTGCTGTTCTGCCTTTCAGGTTATGTCGATATAGGACTCGTTTTACTGTGGATATAGATACGTTTGTTCCTGTTTCCTCCAGCATCTTCACAAGGTCCTTTGCTGCTGTTCTAGGTTAGATTTGCACTTTTCGCACCAAAGTACGTTCATCTCTAGGAGACAGAACCCGTCTCCTTCCTGAGCGGTATGACAGCTGCGTGGTCCCATGGTGTTTATACTTGCGTACTATTGTTTGTACAGATGAACGTGGTACCTTCAGGCATTTGGAAATTGCTCCCAAGGATGAACCAGACTTGTGGAGGTCTACAATTTCTTTTCTGAAGTCTTGGCTGATTTCTTTTGATTTTCCCATGATGTCAAGCAAAGAGGCACTGATACATACATCCACAGGTACACCTCCAATTGACTCAAATGATGTCAATTAGCCTATTAGAAGCTTCTAAAGCCATGACATCATTTTCTGGAATTTTCCAAGCTGTTTAAAGGCACAGTCAACTTAGTGTATGTAAACTTCTGACCCACTGGAATTGTGATACAGTGAATTCTAAGTGAAATAATCTGTCTGTAAACAATTGTGGAAAAATTACTTGTGTCATGCACAAAGTAGATGTCCTAACCGACTTGTGGAGTGGTTGAAAAACAAGTTTTTAATGACGCCAACCTAAGTGTATGTAAACTTCCGACTTCAACTGTAACTGTTTCTTACATGCAATATGTTTTGTGGACTTCACCGGTTTTGTAATGAAACAAAAGTGTGGTTGAATTTATTCTGCCACTGTGTCTTCTTATTGTCTCGGCCTTTAGGCCTGTATATCACGGTGTCAATGCATATGAACTAACAGGTTATAGAACAAACAACGCAATTATCACAACACACAGGTTGTAATATGTAGCGGTGCGTGGGTAAAATCATCCCTGACAGTGTCTGCCTGCCAGATGGAAGTCTTTACCAGTGGGTGTGCGTGTGTAGGCTACCTGCCCCTCCCCCTGCCCCTCCCCTTTCTGAAGCGTAGTCTACTGTAGCCTACTGATGTTACAAGAGTGATTCAGAAATTAGTAAGAGAGATTTTTAATTAGTGATGAATGGATTAACTTTTTCACTGCTAGTTAAGTATACTATAGTTATCACGTTTCCATTGGATTTATTAACTAAAAAAAGGTAAGACATGTTTAACAATCTGGTGCCGCTCTGCACACTGCTAACTAGCTAGCTAGCTCGGGTCCAACGTTAAGCCAACTCTCTGAGGTTCAAAGTCATTCAAAGTTCTTCCATAAGAGCCTCAGCTCCGTAGGTACAGTATATTTATGTGGGCCTAATTCAGATAATGCATGTCATAACAAGATGCCCAGCGCTTCAAGCCAAGCCTCCTCTTCCACTCTTTCTCGCTCTTTCCCCACCCGAAGAAATATTCAGTCGCATCTCGCGCCCTTCACTTGTTTGTCCATCGCGCATGTAAACAACTATAGCTTGCCATGTAGCTACACCGCTACATGGCAGAAAAATAATTAACAACTGAAAACACTACCAAGATTAGAATGTAGTTAAACTACCACCAAGCTAACGCAAAGTGTAGTTAAATTACTAGTTGAACCACACGTAGTTCACTACTCCCCAACACTGTCCAACGGGTACTGCTTGGTAGTTCACTATTCCCCAACACTGTCCAACAGGTACTGCTTGGTAGTTCACTACTCCCCAAAAATCTCCAACGGGTACTGATTGGTAGTTCACTACTCCCCAAAAATCTCCAACGGGTACTGCTTGGTAGTTCACTACTCCCCAACACTGTCCAACGGGTACTGCTTGGTAGTTCACTATTCCCCAACACTGTCCAACAGGTACTGCTTGAAATGACACCGCCCTTGTCGACCTCAGATGACACACTGCATTTCCAAACAGAAGTAAACAGGGTTCATGACTGGCGCAATAACAACTACTTCACACTCAACATCAACCAAACAAAATAACTTCTCATTGATTTCCGGAGGAAGGCAGACCTAGTAAACCACCGAGTCCTGGGTGGTGAGTTTTAAGAACCTGGGAACCATCATGGACAGCACACTGTCTTTTAATGCCAACACTCAGAACATCAATAAAACATGCCAACAACGACTGTACCTTCTGCGCAGACTGAGACAACTGAATGTCAACAGCGGGATACTCTCCAACTACTACACCAGACTCTATGGGCTGTAGTGCAGGGCGCTTCAGGGCCTCTGATAAACAGGCAAGGGACAAGGACAAACGCGTCATAGAGGGCCCCACACACAATCTGGTCCAATGTTTTGAGCAGCCCCCCCTTGGAAGGAGATTAAGGGTCCCATTGTTCAGCAAGAATAGGAGCAAGGCAAGTTTCATTCCGTCAGCCATCAGTGGAACATAGGACAGATGCAGGCCCAATGCCTGGTCGGACAGTAGGCAGCAGAGACTTTTATTATGTGAAAATGTACACTAGCGTTCAAAAGTTTGGGGTCACTTAGAAATGTCCTTGTTTTCCATGAAAACATACATGGAATGAGTTTGAATAGGAAATATCGCAAAATGCATAGGAAATGTAGTCATTGACAAGGTTAGAAATAATGATTTTTTTATTGAAATAATAATTCTGTCCTTCAAACTTTGCTTTTGTCAAATAATCCTCCATTTGCAGCAATTACAGCCTTGCAGACCTTTTGGCATTCTAGTTGTCAATTTGTTGAGGTAATCTGAAGAGATTTCACCCCATGCTTCCTGAAACACCTCCCACAAGTTGGATTGGCTTGATGGGCACTTCTTACGTACCATACGGTCAAGCTGCTCCCACAACAGCTCAATAGGGTTGAGATCCGGTGACTGTGCTGGCCACTCCATTATAGACAGAATACCAGCTGTCTTCTTCTTCCCTAAATAGTTATTGCATAGTTTGGAGCTGTGCTTTGGGTCATTGTCCTGTTGTAGGAGGAAATTGGCTCCAATCAAGCGCCGTCCATAGGTTATGGCATGGCGTTACAAAATGGAGTGATAGCCTTCATTCTTCAAGATCCCTTTTACCCTGTACAAATCTCCCACTTTACCACCACCAAAGCACCCCCAGTCTATCACATTGCCTCCACCATGCTTGACAGATGGCATCAAGCACTCCTCCAGCATCTTTTCATTTGGTCTGCGTCTCACAAATGTTATTTGTGATCCGAACACCTCAAACTTCGATTTGTCTGTCCATAACACTTTTTTCCAATCTTCCTCTGTCCAGTGTCTGTGTTCTTTTGCCCATCTTAATCTTTTATTTGTATTGGCCAGTCTGAGATATGACTTTTTCTTTGCAACTCTGCCTAGAAGGTCAACATCCCGGAGTCGCTTCTTCACTGTTGACGTTGAGACTGGTGTTTTGCGGGTAATATTTAATGAAGCTGCCAGTTGAGGACCTGTGAGGTGTCTGTTTCTCAAACTAGACACTCTAATGTATTTGTCCTCTTGCTCAGTTGTGCACTGGGGCCTCCCACTCCTCTTTCTATTCTGGTTAGAGCCCGTTTGCGCTGTTTTGTGAAGGAAGTAGTACACAATATTGTACGAGATCTTCAGTTTCTTGGCAATTTCTCGCATGGAATAGCCTTCATTTCTCAGAATAAGAATAGACTGACGAGTTTCAGAAGAAAGTTATTTGTTTCTGGCCATTTTGAGCCTGTAATCTAACTCAAAATTGCTGATGCTCCAGATACTCAACTAGTCTCAAGAAGGCCAGTTTTATTGCTTCTTTAATCAGCACAACAGTTTTCAGCTGTGCTAACATAATTGCAAAAGTGTTTTTTAATGATCAATTAGTCTTTTAAAATGATAAACTTGGATTAGCAAACACAACGTGCCATTGGAACACAGGACTGATGGTTGCTGATAAATGGGCCTTTGTACGCCTATGTAGATATTTCATAAAAAATCTGCCGTTTCCAGCAACAATAGCCATTTACAACATAAACAATGTCTACACTGTATTTCTGATCAATTTGATGTTATTTTAATGGACAAAAAAATGGCCTTTCTGTCGAAAACAAGGACATTTATAAGTGACCCCAAACTTTTGAACGGTAGTGTAAATGTGTAACTTGTGTACTAACTTTCCAACGTTAGGTGTTCTGTGCCCCTACCTATCCAGGTTATGGAAAACAACTTATTTTTTCAATGACTACCTGATTGGTCAAGTGAAGTAGTTTATTGGTGTTAATATTCACCTGCGGCAGCACCTCTCCAGGCGTCTCCACTAAGCCATGTGCCTCCACACCTCTCAGGTCAGACCATAAGGAACTATTTGACTATTCAAATAGGGAAGCAGCAGTAGTCAGTCAGCCAGTCAGCCAGTCAGTCAGTCAGTCAGTCAGTGTCTTTGCCAGCCTGTCTCTGTCTCTGAGCCAGCCAGACCAGCTGAGTCACTGTGATTATGGAGCGTCAGTGTGTACGTGTGTGCGTGCGTGCGTGCGTGTGTGTCTGTGTCTGTGTGTGTGTGTGACCTGCATGAATACTTTCCTTACACCTCCACTTTGTGTGGTGTTTTCTTCCTATATATTGTGTGTAAACGCACCACCAGGGTTATTGAACCAATGACGGGTATGGTAGTCTGCTTTCCACCGAAACTGTTTAGATATGCTGTCAGAAAAAACACAATGTATGTGTACTTCTCTTCTCTAACCCACAACACCCTCTTCTCTAACCCACCACACCCTCTTCTCTAACCCACCACACCCTCTTCTCTAACCCACCACACCCTCTTCTCTAACCCACCACACCCTCTTCTCTAACCCCACCACACCCTCTTCACACAATGATGTGATGACAAAATCAGATTTATACGCCATAATCAGTACACTACTTACATTAAGTTTCATACATTAATTTCCTACTGAACCAAAGTACATAATTTAACATTTAACTTAATAGCAATGAACTTGACCAGTTCATACCAATATGTCATATTAACGGTATTTGCCAGAAATGTCAGATGCTGTAATTTAATGTGAATGTCTTCTCTCTATCATACATGGGTGAAACTGAAACTCTGGGAAAGTGTTTACTTGGCCGATCTCCAGCCTTTCCTCCTATCACTGTTGTTTACTCTGAAGGGAAGATCATTCCTGCCAAGTCTTTACCTCACTCTGAAATACATACACGTACGCACGCACGCACGCGCACACACACACACACACACACACACACACACACACACACACACACACACACACACACACACACACACACACACACACACACACGCACACACAGTCCCATTCAACATCCTATTTTCCCTAACCCCTAACCCTAACCCTAACCCTAACCCTAACCTTAAACAAAAAACCTAACCTTAACCCTAACCCTAAAACTAACCCTAGGTCATAACCCTAACCCTTAACGTAATTCTAACCTCAACACTAATTCTAACCTTAACCCTAAACCCCCTAGAAATAGCATTTGACCTCGAGGGGAATAACAAAATGTCTCCAATTGGTCCGATTTTTGTTCATTTGCTATGTGTGTGTGTGGACAAGAATAGTTAAACACACACACACGGTCTTGTATAACTGACCTTGTGGGGACACATAATTCAGTCCCATTCAAAATCCTATGTTCCCTAACTCCTAACCCTGAATTTAAACCTGACCCTAACCATTACCCTAACCTTAACCCTAACCTTAACCCTAGCGCCTAACCCTAAAACCTAATTCTAACACTAATTCTTTACCTTTAGTATTTGACCTTGTGGGGACTAACAAAATGTTCCCAGTTGGTCAATTTTTTTGGGTTTACTATTCTTGTGGGGAATTCTGGTCCCCACAAGAATAATTACACACACACACACACACACACACACACACACACACACACACACACACACACACACACACACACACACACACATGACCTTTTAGCACAGCTCCTCTATTTCACAAACAGTTAAACTAAACATACAGGTGAAGAAGACTGTACTTCCACATCCAGCTGGCATGGGGAAATACCTCCTATTCATTTGAGCATTTTTTTTATTGGGGAACATTAAAGCATCATATCTTTAATTTCTAAATAATGCACAAAAACACATATTTTACTGAACCGAGTAAAACATTTTTATTATATAAACTGTTTTGTATGAATCATCAAACTGTAAACACAATATTTCCAGGCAAACAGAGGTAAATCATTTACAGTACAGGAGTTGCACGTCCCATGGAAAGGTTATTAAGTTAAAAAGAGCCCAGACTGTCTGTCAGTGAATAGATTACATGTTGCAACAGTAAAAACAGATATGATATCAAAGTCCAAACTTAATCTGAGTCGTTTTTTTAATACAGGTTCACTCTATGGTGAGAAGATTTGCTTGTATTCTGTAGTTTACGGCTACTGTGCCACCTTGTTGACCTGACTGTTTGGTTGCCCCAGCAACCCTGCACAGTATATTTTGTTATTTATGTATCTTTTAAAATATATGTATATATTGTCCTAGTCTTACTGTACATATCTTGCATTGTTGAAACGTCTGTTGGATGGATTGGACTCTGACGTAACCAATTTAATTTACTATGTTTCTTCCTCTCTCTTTGGTTTTTAGACAACATTTCAAATGCAATACGCTATATGCTCTGCACCGTCCTACCTCTTCTTCTCACAGAAGTACAAAACCTAAAAGCTCTGTTTGACATATTTCACATAACATTTGGAAACACACACGTATGGAGGGATTCACACGATTCGAAATAAGAATAGCACACTGAAAAAGTTCCCAAAAAATGATATCAACATTTAGTTCAGCTTTAGGTCAAGTTGTGGTCCAGCAAGCCGTGACTTTTTATCACATCATCTATTATCTAATCACCTGTATTGACAAGATACAGTATATTGCAAAACTACAATAACTCTAGTTAATAAGAGCATTGTGGCCTATAGTAGTGCTCAGTTATGATGAGTATTTAGTATTTGATTAGGATCCCCATAGCTGTTGCTGAAGCACCTACTCTTCCTGAGGTCCACACAAAACATGACAGAATACAGAACATCAATAGACAAGAACAGCTCATGGACAGAACTACACTTAAAATATGAACAATAGAGCCCCTGACAACTGAGTCCCTGACAACTGAGTCCCTGACAACTGAATGTAAACCAGACAGAAGCATAAAACAACAAACAATTTTGTTTTGATTAGCGTATAAGGGCTTTTTCTCGGTCTCAGAGGAATAAGAGTAAACTTGATTCAGAGCTCCGGTCACCTCAAACCATCCTGTGCTTGAGACATCCCCCATCCCCCCCTCCGGCTTCACACATAGTCTCTCCGGTTGTAGGAGCTGGGGGCCATGGACCTTGGAGCAGCAGAATACGCCATCCGGTTCTGGGGGGGGATTGAGTACCTCGTAATGGGTTTGTCCTCCTGGGGAGGGCAGCTGCAGCAGAGGATAGCCCCCCCCACCAGCAGCAAAGAGGCCGCGGCCCAGCCCAGGTACAGCGCCGCCCCGATCTCCATCTTCTGTGCCGAGGGGATGATGGGGTTGTAGAACTCCTGGATGATGGTGTGAGCCGACCAGGACACAGGCACCAGCTGGGTCAGCGAAGCCATGATAAAGGCCACTCCGGCAGACACCATCACCTTGGCCTTCACCCCCTCCTCCTCAATGCAGTTGGTGCACTTGGCACCAATGGTAGCCACGAGGAGAGCTACGACCCCGAGGATGATGGTGACCACGGTGAGAGCCCTGGCGGCCTGCAGGTCCTGGGGTAAGGCCAGCATGGAGTCGTAGACCTTACACTGCATCTGGCCCGTGCTCTGGAACACACAGCTCATCCATAACCCTTCCCAGTAGACCTGGGCTGTGACGATGTTGGCTCCAATGAAAGCTGTGACCCTCCACATGGGCAGAGCACAGCTCACTATGCTCAGTATCCAGCCCAGCACTGACAGGATCACACCCACTAGCTCCAGAGCAAACGACGCCATCGCACCACACTTCTGGCTGAGTCCCACTTAGGATCAGGATGCCACTCCTCTTTCTCTCACTGTCCTTTGGTCTCAGTCACTCACTCCACGGACGTCTTGATCGCTTTCCTTGCTCTTCTCTCAGACCCTCACTTTCCAGCTGTGACTCATTCGCTCCTTTCTCAGTCTCTTTATTTTGCTCTTCTCTTTCAGGCTCTCGCTCGCTCCCTCTCTCCTTCTTTCCCTTTTGTTCTTGGTCTTACGTTTCTCAAACTTCTTCCTTTACATCTCCCTCACTCGTCTTGGTTGTGGCTATGTCTCACAATCTTTCACCCCACACTCTCTCTTTCTCTCCTGTATTCAGTCCTTTTCTCTTCTTCTCTCCTTCAGTCCTGTAGCAGCTCACGTCTCCCTTGTCTACGTATCCAAGAAGCCAAGCTTCTCACAGTGCGTTCTCTGTGTGTGTATCTCTCAGTGTGTTTACTCTCGGGTACAGATATCCAGTTTTCTCTGCCGTTGAGATGTTGTTCACTCTTATCTTTATATATTTTATTGCAGCCTGGTCAGACCCACCAAAGCCATGACATCACACGCCAGGGGCAGCCAATCAGGTGTGGCCTGGACACAGGACATTTTTACTGGAAGGGTGTGTGTGTGTGCTTGTTTGTGTGTGTGTGTGTTTGTGTGTGTGTTTCTACACATAAAAGGGAGTAGTATTTATGGGTTAGCCTTTAGCCCATAGTAGTGCTGTCCACTGTGGTGTTTATTGGTGTTAATGGGTAATAGGGGCTTGTTGTGTGGTTAATGGGTAACGTGATGGAAGTGAGACAGGGCTTGTTATGTGGTTGACAGGTAACGTGATGGAAGTGAGGCAGGGCTTGTTATGTGGTTGACAGGTAACCTGATGGAAGTGAGGCAGGGCTTGTTATGTGGTTGACAGGTAACCTGATGGAAGTAAGGTTGGCTTGTTATGTGGTTGACAGGTAACCTGATGGAAGTGAGACGGCTTGTTATGTGGTTGACAGGTAACCTGATGGAAGTGAGGCTGGGCTTGTTATGTGGTTGACAGGTAACCTGATGGAAGTGAGACGGCTTGTTATGTGGTTGACAGGTAACCTAAAGGAAGTGAGGCTGGGCTTGTTATGTGGTTGACAGGTAACCTGATGGAAGTGAGGCAGGGCTTGTTATGTGGTTGACGGGTAACCTGATGGAAGTGAGACAGGGCTTGTTATGTGGTTGATGGGTAACCTGATGGAAGTGAGGCAGGGCTTGTTATGTGGTTGACGGGTAACCTGATGGAAGTGAGACAGGGCTTGTTATGTGGTTGATGGGTAACCTGATGGAAGTGAGGCTGGGCTTGTTATGTGGTTGACAAGTAACCTGATGGAAGTAAGGCTGGGCTTGTTATGTGGTTGACAGGTAACCTGATGGAAGTAAGGCAGTGCTCGTTATGTGGTTGACAAGTAACCTGATGGAAGTAAGGCAGGGCTCGTTATGTGGTTGACAGGTAACCTGATGGAAGTAAGGCAGTGCTCGTTATGTGGTTGACAGGTAACCTGATGGAAGTGAGGCAGTGCTCGTTATGTGGTTGATGGGTAACCTGATGGAAGTGAGGCTGGGACGCTGAAACAAAGCTGGCTGCTGATAGGATGTTTGCGTGTTTGTGTGTCTACTGTGGCTTATCTGTGTAAAAATGGGCTGTTTGCCGACAATTCAAGGAATTGTTTCTCAATCCCTTCTTGTGGACCTTGAGGGTGTACACACTTTCGTTCCAGCCCTAGACTACCATACACACCTGATTCAACTGACAAATCTCCCTCCATGCCCTTGTTGAGTTGAATCAGGTGTGTTAGCAACCAGCTCTCGCAGGCTCACTGCAGAATTAGACCTTCATCCACGTTCTCCAAACATCACATGTTGAAGTGTTTCTGTTTCTCCTGCAGCTCTGTATCGTTGCATTTCTCCAGACGACAAATGGAGAAGTTAAAGGTTAAGTTTAGGCGTTCATTCCGAAGGGTCGAGGTAAGGGTTAATGTTCGGGATAGGGTTAAACCCCCCCCCACCCCATGACTGGGATTGAACATGCAACCTTCTGTTCCGGTGTCATGGGATTACGCACATCTACCACCCTTGTCCACAATGCCCTAGGAAAACCCAAGCCTACTTGATGGTTTGGCGCTCAATGTTGCCCCTAGTGGACGGTTTTCAATTACATTTGACATTTACATTTTAGTCATTTTGCAGACGCTCTTATCCAGAGCGACTTACAGGAGCAATTAGGGTTAAGTGCCTTGCTCAAGGGCACATCGACAGATTTTTCACCTAGTCGGCTCGGGGATTAAAACCAGCGACATTTCGGTTACTGGCACAACGCTCTTAACCACTAAGCTACCTGCTTATTTATAAAGCCCTTTTTACACAAGCAGACGTCACAAAGTGCTATACAGAAACCCATCCTAAAACCCCAAACAGCAAGCAATGCAGATGTAGAAGCAACCTTCTGATCCAGAGTCATGGGATTACGGCATTTGAAGGCATTTCCCGATGTCCTCAGGACATGGATAGACGTCCAATTTTAACGTCAATTTTGAAAAACCTGGCTGGTGTTAGTGCAATGTTAGAACAAAATGTGCACACCCTGGGGTTCACACACAAGAATGGATTGAGAAACATTGATTTACAGTAAAGGAGCCACACTAATGCCGTTCAGTTTTAGATTGGGGAGTGTGTACTGTAGTCTTAGATTGGGGAGTGTGACTGTAGTCTTAGATTGGAGAGTGTGACTGTAGTCTTAGATTGGGGAGTGTGACTGTAGTCTTAGATTGGGGAGTGTGACTGTAGTCTTAGATTGGAGAGTGTGACTGTAGTCTTAGATTGGGGAGTGTGACTGTAGTCTTAGATTGGGGAGTGTGACTGTAGTCTTAGATTGGGGAGTGTGACTGTAGTCTTAGATTGGGGAGTGTGACTGTAGTCTTAGATTGGGGAGTGTGTACTGTAGTCTTAGATTGGGGAGTGTGTACAGTGATCCCTCGCCACTTCGCGGTTCACTTATCGCGGATTCGCTATTTCGCGGATTTTCATAATGCATTTTTTTTTTTTTGGTGCATTGTGCTCTGCATTCTGATTCGCTAAAAACTCACTCCCGCTTCTTGTATCAAAACATGCTACGAATTGTGCTATCATTTTGTCGTCTCGTGCAGTTATGTGTACGTACATAAAACAGCTTGGCAAATTTACATTAAGTTGGCCAAATTATCTTGTAATTTCGAACATCTCCTAAACCCATAATGTCGGCCAAACGGCCTGGACCGACAAAAGCACCTGCGGACGGGCGACGATGAAAGAGAAGAGGGAGAAGAGGACACGAGAGATGAGGAGGAAGGACTAACGCTTGGTCGCTTAGCAACCATGGTGCGAATGGCCACTGAACTTAAGCGAGTAGCTGAGGAATGGGACCCTTTGATGAGCCGTTCGTTACAGTTCTCCAACGTAATCGATGGTGGCATGTCGGTGTACAAGGATCTTTTTGCAAAGAAGAAAAAAGAGCGACAACAGCTGCCTATCACTATGTTCTTCTCCCGAACAAACACACCTGCACCGCGGGCTTCAGAAGAAGAGAACACTGCAGAGCGCAGTCAGGATGCAGCGGCCCAGTCTGAAGAGCAGTGAAACGGCCTACACGTGAGTCACTGTATTTGTATACATGTAATAGTTGCTAATTGTAAAAAAAAAAAAGTTTTCTATTTCGCGGATTTCACTTATCGCGGGTCATTTTCGGAACGTAACCCCCGCGATAAACGAGGGATTACTGTACTGTAGTCTTAGATTGGGGAGTGTGACTGTAGTCTTAGATTGGGGAGTGTGACTGTAGTCTTAGATTGGGGAGTGTGACTGTAGTCTTAGATTGGGGAGTGTGACTGTAGTCTTAGATTGGGGAGTGTGACTGTAGTCTTAGATTGGGGAGTGTGACTGTAGTCTTAGATTGGGGAGTGTGTACTGTAGTCTTAGATTGGGGAGTGTGTACTGTAGTCTTAGATTGGGGAGTGTGTACTGTAGTCTTAGATTAGAACTGTCAAGCCAAAATTTTAGCTGTCACAGCAAGAGATCCGAAGCTCTTGACGAGGTCGCTAGGTGTTGGGTAAGGTTGCTACATTACAATACACTGACATGGCAGTTAACGAGGATGCTGTGACTCTTTAATACACTGACATGGCAGTTAATGAGGATGATGTGACTCTTTCACCCCTACTTGAACCATTTTTAAACAAGTTCAGACTTAACTCCAGCAATGTTCTGGAGTGTATTAATTCAACCTAAAGCTCTGATGACATCACAGTCTGTGCATCTTTTTACAGATCTGGACCTAACACTTGTTAAGTTGTGTGTGTCATGTGACCCACTAAATTAACAAAACCTATATTTCTCAACATGACCCATCTCTTACTACGACCCAAAATTCAACAGTTGCAAACCCACGAATGGGTTTCCGACCCAGTTGGGCAACTCTGGCCTAAGGTGGCTCCTTTACCTATGCATCAACACCAAGGCTGAGTCCGAAATGGCATCCCATTAGTGCACTGCTTTTGAACAGTGCCGTATGAGCCCTGGTCAAAAGCAGTGCACTATAAGGGGAATAGGGTGTCATTTGGGACACAGGCATAATACTGGCCGATTGATAGTGCGTGAAGCCACACCCACATTCATGCATGAAGCCACACCCACATTCATGCATGCAGCAATGTTTATTGGCCGAGATATGAAACGTCTTATTTTATTACAGTCCATAAAATAAGCTTTCGCAACTTCTAAAAATAAATAAAAAGGAGTGAACCGAAACATCTTTTACTAGGTCATAATGCATGTGTAAATATTAGTTTATGGCGAATGGTTAACACAAAATGTGTCACGAGTTTAACGATTTTTCTGGTTACGAATGAGGGATCTGGGTCACATGAACAGGCTACATGTTTGATGACAACAATAATATTTACAGTAATATTGTGTCATCGCATGACAATCTCATACATGACCTACAGTAGCTTTAGCCTGAGTGCCAGTCTGTATGTGCTTTAATTAAACCAACTCCTTGTCACTCATTGTCAGGCCAAATGTTTGGCTTGACGTCAATGGAGTTGGCAACAGTACAAACAGATGTGGGACCAGCCTACATAACTTTCTGTCTGCCTGTCCTATAGGACCATGAGGCAGCATGTTTTAAAAGAGGCCAAATACCCCAAAATGTCTGTTTGTAGAAAGTGACGAGGATATCAGTGACTTAGATACTAGTTTAGATTATCTCCGATTTCTGTTGCCTTTCGTTTTGCATCGCCCGCGGGTGGGTGGAGAATTAACTTTAGGACTAATGGCAAACTCTGCTCACCCGCGGCACTGGACAAGGCAAAACTAACAGCCACAGAAATCTCCCTGCAGGAGGAACTGAAGTTGACCAATGAGAGTATCGAAACGAATGAGCTGACTGAAACTACATGAGACAGATGAACATACCACAGTATCGACTGGAAAAGGAGGAAATCAGACTGATATACTGCGTCCCAAATGGCACCCTATAACCTATATAGTGCACTACTTTTGACCAGGGCCCCTAGGGAATAGGGGTCCATTTGGGACACAACCACAGACTGGTTAGCGCTCTGTGTTTTTTGTTTAGTTTCATATGGACTCAGACGAGAAAAGATTAGGAGAGACTGGCATTACCCAGAAAACAACAGTACATGAAACCACACAGTATGAGCCTCATGAGACCTATCAAATACTTGCCACAATATAATATTACATTTGTGAAAACACACAAGCTTTGCTTTATCTTGGCCAGGTCGCAGTTGTAAATGAGAACTTGTTCTCAACTGGTTTACCTGGTTAAATAAAGGTGAAATAAATAAATAAATAAATAAATAAACAAGTAGAAAATACATTTTTACCCCAATTGGTAGTTACAGTCTTTTCCCATTGCTGCAACTCTCCTACATACTTGGGCGAGACATGCGTCCTCCGAAACACAACCCTGCCAAGCCGCACTGCTTCTTGACACACTGCTCTCTTAACCCGAAAGCCATGTGTCAGAGGAAACACCGTATAACTGGCAACCAAAGTCAGCTTGCAGGCGCCCGGCCCACAACAAGGAGTTGCTAGAGCACGATGGGACAAGGAAATCCCAGTCAGCCAAACCCTCCCCTGACCCAATTGTGCGCTGCCTCATGGGTCTCCCGGTCAGCTGTGACACAGCCTGGGATCGAACCTGGGGCTGTAGTGACGCCTCAAGCACTGCGATGGAGTGCCTTAGACCGCTGCGCCACTCAGGTGCCCCAAAATAAGTATTTTTTAATTAAAAGAGTAATGGCAGAAAAGTCTGCAATATGAATGTTAAATTTTTTTATGACATTATTTGTATCACAAAATTCAATTTCTGGACACCCTTTAATAGCTCTAACACATTTTTTTGACACAATGTTTAGAATTGATCTAAAACTGAGTGATAGAGAGGCAATTAAAATATATATTTGATAGACATCACTACAGACACATCCAGTACTATCGGATCAACATGCTTGGTGTTGTAGGTGTTGTCAGTACTGTAACTGTAACTGTGTGTGTGTGTGTGTGTGTGTGTGTGTGTGTGTACGTGTGTGTGTATTTCAGAGTCAGGTAAAGACCTGGCAGTTAGGATCTTCCCTTCAGAGTAAACAACAGTGATAGGAGGAAAGGCTGGAGATGGGCCAAGTAAACACTTTCCCAGAATTGTGGGTGTTGTCCATAGTGTAAGTCCAGTCTCAAGCATTTCCTATTAACTGTTACCATAGCGACAGCAGGTTTGTGAGCTCTGTCTTATCAAGGGGTAAGATGAAGTTGTACACAACACTGATCTTAGATCAGTTTAGTCTTTACTGCCTCTAATGGTTAATGTTAGGATCAGGACAATATAAGCTGATCCTAGATCAGAACTGCCAAGGGCAAGAGTGTAGTAATGTGTTTATATCTATGTTTATTTTTTTTGTCAGGGTCAAGGCATGTGTTTGGACTAACCCTCAGGGGCAGAAAGTACTGGCTCGGCCTAGCCGTTAATAACCAGAGCAGAGAGAACATCATGTTTCACCCTAGAACAGACACACAGTGACCTGGACACACAGACACCAATATGGACATAGCACAAAGAGTACATACACACACATACACACACACACACACACACACACACACACACACACACACACACACACACACACACACACACACACACACACACACACACACACACACACACACACACACACACAAAACACACATTTAAGGTAGTAATGACCCACAACATCAGAACATACTGTAAGATACAGCACCTTCAGAAAGTATTCACACCCCTTGACATGTTGTTATGTTACAGCCTGAATTTTGAATAGATTAAATTTTGACAATAGCCGATATTGTCAAAATTGAATTCTGTTTTTAGAATTTTTTTACAAATAAATAAAAAATGAAAAGCTGAAATGTCTTGAGTCGATAGGTATTCAACCCCTTTTGTTATGTCAAGCCTAAATAAGTTTAAGAGTAAAACATGTATTTACAAGTCGCATAATAAGTTGCATGGACTCACTCTGTGTGCAATAATAGTGTTTAACATTTTTTTTTTATGACTACCTCATCTCTGTACCCCACACATACAATTATCTGTAAGGCCTATCAGTCAAGCAGTGAATTTCAAACACAGATTCAATCACAAAGACCAGGGAGGTTTTCCAGTGCCTCGCAAAGAAGGGCACTGATTGGTTGATGGGTAAAACATTTAAAAAATACATTGAACAACCCTTTGAGCATGGTGAAGTTATTAATTACACTTTGGATGGTGTATCAATACACCCAGTCACTGCAAACATACAGGCGTCCTTCTAACTCAGTTGCCGGAGAGGAAGGAAACCGCTCAGGGATTTCACCATGAGGCCAATGGTGACTTTAAAACAGTTACAGAGTTTAATGGCTTTGACAACATTGTAGTTACTCCACAATACTAAGATAAATGAAAGAGTGAAAAGAAGGAAGCCTGTACAGAATCGAAATATTCCAAAACATGCATCCTGTTTGCAATAAGGCACTAAAGTAAAACTTTAAAAAATGTGGCTAAAAACGGAACTTTATGTCCTGAATACGAAGCGGTATGTTTGGGGCAAATCCAACACAACACATCACTGAGTACCACTCTTCATATTTTCAAGCATGGTGGTGGCTGCATCATGTTATGAGTATGCTTGTCATAAGCAAGTACTAGGGATTTTTTAGGATAAAAATAATCAGAATAGAGCTAAGCACAGGCAAAATCCTAGAGGAAAACCTGGTTCAGTCTGCTTTCCAAAAGATACTGGGAGACAAATTATCCTTTCAGCAGGACAATAACCTAAAACACAAGGCCAGATATACACTGGAGTTCCTTACCAAGACGACATTGAATGTTCCCGAGTGTCCTAGTTACAGTTTTGACTTACACTACCGTTCAAAAGTTTGGGGTCACTTAGAAATGTCCTTGTTTTCGAAAGAAAAGCAATTTTTTTGTTCATTAAAATAACATCAAATTGATCAGAAATACAGTGTAGACATTGTTAATGTTGTAAATGGCTATTGTAGCTGGAAACGGCTGATTTTTTATGGAATATCTACATAGGCGTACAGAGGCCAATTATCAGCAACCATCAGTCCTGTGTTCCAATTGCACATTGTGTTTGCTAATCCAAGTTTATCATTTTAAAAGTCTAATTGATCCCGGAGTCGCCTATTCACTGTTGACGTTGAGACTGGTGTTTTGCGGGTACTATTTAATGAAGCTGCCAGTTGAGGACCTGTGAGGCATCTGTTTCTCAATCTAGACACTCTAATGTATTTGTCCTCTTGCTCAGTTGTGCACCGGGGCCTCCCACTCCTCTTTCTATTCTGGTTAGAGCCAGTTTGCGCTGTTCTGTGAAGGGAGTAGTACACAGCGTTGTACGAGATCTTCAGTTTCTTGGCAATTTCTCGCATGGAATAGCCTTCATTTCTCAGAACAAGAATAGACTGACGAGTTTCAGAAGAAAGTTATTTGTTTCTGGCCATTTTGAGCCTGTAATCGAACCCACAATTGCTAATGCTCCAGATACTCAACTAGTCTCAAGAAGGCCAGTTTTATTGCTTCTTTAATCATCACAACAGTTTTCGGTTGTGCTAACGTAATTGCAAAAGGGTTTTCTAATGATCAATTAGCCTTTTAAAATGATAAACTTGGATTAGCAAACACAACGTGCCATTGGAACACAGGACTGATGGTTGCTGATAATGGGCCTCTGTACGCCTATGTAGATATTCCATTAAAAATCAGCCGTTTCCAGCTACAATAGCCATTTACAACATTAACAATGTCTACACTGTATTTCTGATCAATTTGATGTTATTTTAATGGACCAAAAAATTGCTTTTCTTTCGAAAACAAGGACATTCCTAAGTGACCCCAAACCTTTGAATGGTAGTGTTAACCGGCTTGAAAATCTATGGCAAAACTTGAAAATGACTGACTAGCAATGATTAACAACCAACTTGACAGAATTTGAAGAATATTTTAAAGAATAATGTGCAAATATTGTACAATCCAGGTGTGCAAAGCTCTTAGAGACTTATCCAAAAAGACTCACAGCTGTAATCGCTGCCAAAGGTGATTCTAACATGTATTGACTCAGGGGTGTGAATACTTATGTAAATTAGATATTTATTTATTTCATTTTCAATAAATTTGCTAACATTTCTAAAAACATGTTTTCATTTTGTCACTACCTGTGTTCAATACTCACCTACCTGTCTTTCTTACCCGTGTTCAATACTCACCTACCTGTCTTTCTTACCTGTGTTCAATACTCACCTACCTGTCTTTCTTACCTGTGTTCAATACTCACTTACCTGTCTCTATCTTACCTGTGTTCAATATTAACCTTCCTGTCTCTCTCTTACCTGTTCAACATTAATGGTGTCCATAAACTCTGGGATGAGAAAGACCCCCTAATTACACTGAAGGTTCAGTTTTTTCTCTGTCAGACAAAGGCCTATTTGGAAGTGAAACGTGTGTGTGTGTGAGTGTGTGCATGTGAATGCGTGCGAGCATACTACCTACAGTAGTGGTGTAGGTTTCAGTGAGCGAGGTTGTGTGACTGGTTATTCCAATGCTGGCACAGCCGCAGAAGGACGCGGTGTAGAATACGATCTTGTTTATTTGTACACGTTATCGCTCGACCACACGTTTGTATCACTCGTACAGGCCACTCCACCATGGACTGGCTAATCATGAATTAGCCGTGATAAGATAACATTAATAAATCAAAACTTAATCTGTGTCTGAGGAAGGATTCAATCGCACAATCAGTTAAAGCACACTTGATTGCTAATATCATCAAATAAAGTGTTTATTCAGTCAAATAGGAAAATAGTTTAGACCAATGCTGGTCAATAGACTTCTGAAGAATAGATAGCTTGTATTATAGGCTGTTACAGTGTATGGGCTGGTTTCCCAGACCAAAAGCCTAGTCCTGGACTAAAAAGGTTATTTCAATGGAGATTCTATTTAGTCCCATGACTAGGTTTAATCTGTGTCCAGGAAACCGGCCCTGTAAATTACTGTTTTACTCTGAATCAATAGTAAAGTGAATTGCTGTTGCCCTGGACTAGGCTTACGCAAGAATAACAGAATTCTGCAACCAAAAAATTAACTAGATATGCAGTGCAGGCTTTTGTTCCTGCCCAGCAGCAACACACCCGATTTAATTACTTAATCAAGGTCCATATAGAGGACCATGATTAGTTGATTATCTGGTACAAAGTGTATACCAAGAAAATTGTTTCTATGCTTCCTCCCATAGAAGGACTGAGAGTTAAATTGTGAAGATAACGAGCCATTCCTCCTAATAGACCCAGTAACAATCACTGTTAGGAGACATGGGATCTGTCTGAAAGCTGACACTATTGAAACACAGCCAACCTGTCTGAAAGCTGACACTATTGAAACACAGCCAACTGTGTCACCTGAGTGGTGCCGTGGTCTAAGGCATTGCATCTCAGTGCTAGAGGCGTCACTACAGACCCTGGTTCGATTCCAGGCTGTATCACAATCAGCTGTGATTGGGAGTCCCATAGGGCGGTGCACAATTGGCCCAGTGTCCGCTGGGGTAGGCCGTCATTGTAAATAAGAATTTGTTCTTAAGGATCTGACCCTTTTTTTCAATTTCCGCCTAAAATGACATACCCAAATCTAACTGCCTGTGGCTCAGGACCTGAAGCAAGGATTTGCATATTCTTGATACCATTTGAAAGGAAACACTTTGAAGTTTGTGGACATGTGAAATTAATGTAGGAGAATACAACACATTAGAGCTGGTAAAAGTGAATACAAACAAAAAAACATGAATTTTTTTGTTCCATCATCTTTGAAATGCAAGAGAAAGGCCACAATATAATATTGCAGTTTAGGCGTGCAAAGTTTCAGATTTATCCAGTGAAGCGTTGAAATACTGGACTATTTTGTATCAAGTCTGCCCAAATGTGCCGAATTGGTCAATTGATACATCTTCAAGTACATAACTATAGAGAACATACAACAATTATATGGTAATACAAAATGTAAATTTACACACTCCCAGGAATGTCATACATAATGGATCATTAGCTTATACACTAACTGTCACACATCTAGATGGCTGGGCGGGGTGGATGTGGAGCCAGAGACAGCAGGGGTTCAAACTGTAGAACCCAGTTCCTACATTTGAATATAAAAATGTAATTTATCAAACAAAACTATGCTACATTTGATCTCTGGGACCCTTAGGATGACAAATCAGAGCAAGATTACTGAATGCAAGTAAATTATTAACCTTCAGAGGTGAATGTATCAAACCAGTTGCCGTGATAGGTTTTTAGTTGTTGTGCACTCTCCTCAAACAATGGCATGGTATTTTTTCACTGTAATAGCTACTGTAAATTGGACAGTTAGATTAACAAGAATGTAAGCTTTCTGCCCATATAAGACATGTCTATGTCCTGGAAAGTTTGCTGTTACTTACAACAGTCATGCTAATCACATTAGCGCACGTTAGCTCAACTGTCCCGTATACGGCACACCGATCCTGTAGAGGTTAACTGGCTTGCCTAGTTCAATAAAAAATAAAAAATATGCTACTCCTTCTCCCCCTTCTCCCTGCCCTTCCTTTCCTGAGAAGTCATTACAGGGAGTTTCAGTTAGCCACAAATCTCTCTCTATCTCTCACACACAGGAGGTTGATAAACAAGTTTCAGTTGGCAGAGGGATTATCATGACTCTCTGTCCGTGGTCCGCTTGTTTGCTCGTGAGCTTCCCCAGACCTGAGAGAGAGTAAAGGTCATTCTTTCTTCTGGCGGGAGCGAGCAGGCAAATAGGAAACTAATTCCAGCTAACCAAACTGTGTGGTTCTGCTCCCACAGGGACGCGCGCTGACATGATTTCAAACTACGGCTACCTGGGAGAGTCACCTGTTAGAGGCAGCACTCCTTTTCAAAACACCCTCTCTACACATCTCATTGTTGTGTGTGTGTGTGTGTGTGTGTGTGTGTGTGTGTGTGTGTGTGTGTGTGTGTGTGGGTGCGTGTGTGTGCGAGTGTGTATGTGTATTTGTGTGTGTGAGCATGTGTGCATGTATGCGTGCATGTTCGTGTTTGTGTACACTACCGGTCACTAGTCCATGACAGTAGTCTCTACAGCAGGTCATTACTCCATGACAGTAGTCTCTACAGCAGGTCACTAGTCCATGACAGTCGTCTCTACAGCAGGTCATTACTCCATGACAGTAGTCTCTACAGCAGGTCATTACTCCATGACAGTAGTCTCTACAGCAGGTCACTAGTCCATGACAGTAGTCTCTACAGCAGGTCACTAGTCCATGACAGTAGTCTCTACAGCAGGTCACTAGTCCATGACAGTCGTCTCTACAGCAGGTCATTACTCCATGACAGTAGTCTCTACAGCAGGTCACTAGTCCATGACAGTAGTCTCTACAGCAGGTCACTAGTCCATGACAGTCGTCTCTACAGCAGGTCATTACTCCATGACAGTAGTCTCTACAGCAGGTCATTACTCCATGACAGTAGTCTCTACAGCAGGTCACTAGTCCATGACAGTAGTCTCTACAGCAGGTCACTAGTCCATGACAGTAGTCTCTACAGCAGGTCACTAGTCCATGACAGTCGTCTCTACAGCAGGTCATTACTCCATGACAGTAGTCTCTACAGCAGGTCACTAGTCCATGACAGTAGTCTCTACAGCAGGTCACTAGTCCATGACAGTAGTCTCTACAGCAGGTCACTAGTCCATGACAGTCGTCTCTACAGCAGGTCATTACTCCATGACAGTAGTCTCTACAGCAGGTCACTAGTCCATGACAGTAGTCTCTACAGCAGGTCACTAGTCCATGACAGTAGTCTCTACAGCAGGTCACTAGTCCATGACAGTAGTCTCTACAGCAGGTCATTACTCCATGACAGTAGTCTCTACAGCAGGTCACTAGTCCATGACAGTAGTCTCTGAAGCAGGTCATTACTCCATGACAGTAGTCTCTACAGCAGGTCACTAGTCCATGACAGTAGTCTCTACAGCAGGTCACTAGTCCATGACAGTAGTCTCTACAGCAGGTCACTAGTCCATGACAGTAGTCTCTACAGCAGGTAATTACTCCATGACAGTAGTCTCTACAGCAGGTCACTACTCCACGACAGTAGTCTCTACAGCAGGTCATTAGTCCATGACAGTAGTCTCTACAGCAGGTCATTACTCCATGACAGTAGTCTCTACAGCAGGTCACTAGTCCATGACAGTAGTCTCTACAGCAGGTCACTAGTCCATGACAGTCGTCTCTACAGCAGGTCATTACTCCATGACAGTAGTCTCTACAGCAGGTCATTAGTCCATGACAGTAGTCTCTACAGCAGGTCACTAGTCCATGACAGTATTCTCTACAGCAGGTCACTAGTCCATGACAGTAGTCTCTACAGCAGGTCATTACTCCATGACAGTAGTCTCTACAGCAGGTCACTACTCCACGACAGTAGTCTCTACAGCAGGTCATTAGTCCATGACAGTAGTCTCTACAGCAGGTCATTACTCCATGACAGTAGTCTCTACAGCAGGTCACTAGTCCATGACAGTAGTCTCTACAGCAGGTCACTAGTCCATGACAGTAGTCTCTACAGCAGGTCACTAGTCCATGACAGTAGTCTCTACAGCAGGTCACTAGTCCATGACAGTAGTCTCTACAGCAGGTCACTAGTCCATGACAGTAGTCTTTACAGCAGGTCACTAGTCCATGACAGTCGTCTCTACAGCAGGTCACTAGTCCATGACAGTAGTCTCTACAGCAGGTCACTAGTCCATGACAGTAGTCTCTACAGCAGGTCACTAGTCCATGACAGTAGTCTCTACAGCAGGTCACTAGTCCATGACAGTAGTCTCTACAGCAGGTCACTAGTCCATGACAGTAGTCTTTACAGCAGGTCACTAGTCCATGACAGTCGTCTCTACAGCAGGTCACTAGTCCATGACAGTAGTCTCTACAGCAGGTCACTAGTCCATGACAGTAGTCTCTACAGCAGGTCACTAGTCCATGACAGTCGTCTCTACAGCCGGACACTAGGTGGCGGTGCTGCTCTGTGAGAGTAGACTTCAGGACGCTCAGTCAGAGAGCTGCTTGGTAAAGACCAGCAGAATGGATGGGTATGTCCCAAATGACACCCTACTTCCCTATATAGTGCACTTCTTCTAACCATAGGTCTCTGGTCAAAAGTAGTGCACTACTGTATGTAGGGAATCGGGTGCTATTTGGGACACAGGCGATGTCTTTATTGTCAACGGTCTTGTGAGATTTATAGAGACATAAACACAGAGGAGAAAAAGCCCATCCAACGCTAAGTGATGTCACTGTTCTAGAACCACCCAGAGCTGTAGTATGCATACCAAGTAGATATCTGGTAGTTCAGAGGGTCACTCTTCTAGAACCACCCAGAGCTGTTGTATGTATACCAAGTAGATACAGTGGGGGAAAAAAGTATTTAGTCAGCCACCAATTGTGCAAGTTCTCCCACTTAAAAAGATGAGAGAGGCCTGTAATTTTCATCATAGGTACACGTCAACTATGACAGACAAATAGAGATTTTTTTTCTCCTGAAAATCACATTGTAGGATTTTTAATGAATTTATTTGCAAATTATGGTGGAAAATAAGTATTTGGTCAACTACAAACAAGCAAGATTTCTGGCTCTCACAGACCTGTAACTGCTTCTTTAAGAGGCTCCTCTGTCTTCCACTCGTTACCTGTATTAATGGCACCTGTTTGAACTTGTTATCAGTATAAAAGACACCTGTCCACAACCTCAAACAGTCACACTCCAAACTCCACTATGGCCAAGACCAAAGAGCTGTCAAAGGACACCAGAAACAAAAATGTAGACCTGCACCAGGCTGGGAAGACTGAATCTGCAATAGGTAAGCAGCTTGGTTTGAAGAAAACAGTGGGAGCAATTATTAGGAAATGGAAGACATACAAGACCACTGATAATCTCCCTCGATCTGGGGCTCCACGCAAGATCTCACCCCGTGGGGTCAAAATGATCACAAGAACGGTGAGCAAAAATCCCAGAACCACACGGGGGGACCTAGTGAATGACCTGCAGAGAGCTGGGACCAAAGTAACAAAGCCTACCATCAGTAACACACTACGCCGCCAGGGACTCAAATCCTGCAGTGCCAGACGTGTCCCCCTGCTTAAGCCAGTACATGTCCAGGCCCGTCTGAAGTTTGCTAGAGTGCATTTGGATGATCCAGAAGAGGATTGGGAGATTGTCATATGGTCAGATGAAACCAAAATAGAACTTTTTGGTAAAAACTCAACTCGTCGTGTTTGGAGGACAAAGAATGCTGAGTTGCATCCAAAGAACACCATACCTACTGTGAAGCATGGGGGTGGAAACATCATGCTTTTGGGCTGTTTTTCTGCAAAGGGACCAGGACAACTGATCCGTGTAAAGGAAAGAATGAATGGGGCCATGTATCGTGAGATTTTGAGTGAAAACCTCCTTCCATCAGCAAGAGCATTGAAGATGAAACGTGGCTGGGTCTTTCAGCATGACAATGATCCCAAACACACCGCCCGGGCAACGAAGGAGTGGCTTCGTAAGAAGCATTTCAAGGTCCTGGAGTGGCCTAGCCAGTCTCCAGATCTCAACCCCATAGAAAATCTTTGGAGGGAGTTGAAAGTCCGTGTTGCCCAGCGACAGCCCCAAAACATCACTGCTCTAGAGGAGATCTGCATGGAGGAATGGGCCAAAATACCAGCAACAGTGTGTGAAAACCTTGTGAAGACTTACAGAAAACGTTTGACCTGTGTCATTGCCAACAAAAAGGGTATATAACAAAGTATTGAGAAACTTTTGTTATTGACCAAATACTTATTTTCCACCATAATTTGCAAATAAATTCATTAAAAATCCTACAATGTGATTTTCTGGATTTTTTTTCCTCATTTTGTCTGTCATAGTTGACGTGTATCTATGATGAAAATTACAGGCCTCTCTCATCTTTTTAAGTGGGAGAACTTGCACAATTGGTGGCTGACTAAATACTTTTTTCCCCCACTGTATCTGGTAGTTCAGAGGGTCACTCTTCTAGAACCACCCAGAGCTGTAGTATGCATACCAAGTAGATATCTGGTAGTTAATAATAATAATAATATGCCATTTAGCAGACGCTTTTATCCAAAGCGACTTACAGTCATGCGTGCATACATTTTTTTTTTGTGTATGGGTGGTCCCGGGGATCGAACCCACTACCTTAGCGTTACAAGCGCCATGCTCTACCAGCTGAGCTACAGAGGACCAGCTGAGCTACAGAGGATCAGAGGGTCACTCTTCTAGAACCACCCAGAGCTGTAGTATGAATACCAAGTAGATATCTGGTAGTTCAGAGGGTCACTCTTCTAAGTTTTATTTAAGTCGCTTTGGATAAAAGCGTCTGCTAAATGGCATATTATTATTATTATTATTATTATTATTATTATTTTATTTCACTGAGAGAAAGATTGGGGGATGAGTTGAAGACCCATGCAGTTTACCATGCAGGCAGGTAGGCAGACACACACGCACGCACGCACGCACGCACGCACGCACGCACACACACACACACACACACACACACACACACACACACACACACACACACACACACACACACACACACACACACACACACACACACACACACACACACAGGAACAAATACACAGGAACACACACGCACACACACACACACACACACACACACACAGGAACACACACACAGGAACACACACACACACATTTGTTTTACTCTCTTTGTGGGGACCAAACAATTGATTCCCATTCAAAATCCTATTTTCCCTAACCCCTAACCCTTAACCTTAATTCCCCCACCAACTTCCCACTCTGTGAACTCCTCTGGACAACCCTCTGTGTGTTCTGTTCTGTTCTGATCTCACAGTCTCTAGTCACAGTTTGGCCTAAGAGCACACACAGAAAGACATGGGACATTGATGAGTGGTTATTCTTAAAGTACACAACGGGTGGTTCTAATCCTGGATGCTGATTGGTTAAAACCGAATTCCAGTCGGTGTCTATTCCACAAGTTACCACCGGCTAAATCTATGATGTTAAAATGCCTATTTACTCTGTTCCATCTGACTGCTCAATCCACTGTCTCATCAGCCCAGCCAGGCAGTTTATAAACTTGATCTCCACTATAAAAAGTAGTTTTAGCTCAGGGGCCACATGGAGGAAAATCTATTCCCAAGTGGGCCGGACCGGAAAAATCATGGTATATATAACTTAAATACAACAACTTCAGATTGTTTTCTTTGTTTTAATACGATCAACATACAACATAAAGCTGGAGCCTGAGGACAGTGTGTCCAAAATAGTACAAGCACAACATAACTATTAATCATAAAACACGTCAAGTTTATTTGAAAATTCTAAAGAAAAAGAGCACACAAACACACAATGCCTCAGTGATTAACAGAACTGTTTCACAGATCACAGAACTATATCAGGGTGTCATTTCTCAGGCAGAAATGTAGATAAAAATAATGAAATCCTGTTCCCCAAACAAGTGCAAGAACCACAGAGTCAAGAATAGGTTAAATATACAAATAAAATAAAATCAATTAAAAACAATAGCACATCAACATAAAAACATATAAACATAAATCTGAAAGCGTTGCTCAAACTCCCGTAACAGTCCAGTTATTTTATCTTTGAACCGCTTCATGTCTGCCACATGTTGGGTCGCGCACACATTTTTTCAGACAGGGGGAAGTGAGCTGCATCACCACCGGCAAGTTGCATCTCCCACAATGACAGCTTCAACTTGAAAGAACGTATGCTGTCATAATACTGCGTGACAACTTTGTTGCGCCCTTGCAGCTGTTTGTTCAAGTTATTCAGGTGCTCTGTAACATCCACCATAAATGCAAGGTCCGGCATCCATTCTGCGGAATGAAATTCTAACACTGGTTTGCCCTTTTCTTCCATGAACTGTTCAATTTCTTCTCGTAAATCAAAGAAACGCCTCAGCACAGCACCTCGGCTTAACCATCTTGACCTCAGTGTGGTATGGCAGGCCATAGATGTGGTCTTTCTCTCTGAGAAGGCTGTCAAACTGACGGTGATTCAGGCTTCTGGATCGGATGAAATTAACAGTTTGGATGACCACCTTCATGACGTTATCCATTTTTAATGACTTGCAACACAAAGCCTCCTGGTGCAAAATACAGTGAAAAGTAAAAAAATCACGTCCTCCATTTGCAGATTGCACTTTCTCTCTGAACTTTGTCACAACGCCTGCTTTTTTCCCGATCATTGAGGGCGCACCATCTGTAGCCAGGCTGACAGCGTGGGACCAGTCCACTCCGACCCTGTCCAGCGCGCCGACGAGTGCGGTAAAAATATCAGCTGCTGTCATTGTATCTGTCATCGGCACCAACTCCACGAACTCATCGGTGACGGTCAATGTGTCATCAACTCCGCGGATGAAAAAATGGCCAGTTGTGCAACATCTGTAATGTCCGTGCTTTCATCAATTGCAACCGGAAAAACGCAATAAATGACTTTACTTTTTGCTTCAACTGGCTGTCCAAATCCACTGAAAGATCGGAAATCCTGTCTGCAACTGTGTTTCTTGTCAGGCTGATATTTGCAAAAAGCCTGCCGCTTTTCAGGGCACACAATCTCTTCCCCGCTGCCTTCATCATGCATGTTTTTACAAATTCACCCTCACTAAATGGTTTTGAAGCCACTGCGATTTCATTAGCAATGAGGTAGCTAGCTTTCACTGCAGCGTCACTGATGTCTCGACTGTGAGTAAACACAGACTGCTGTTTCTTCAGACCCGCCAACAGTTCATTCACCTTCTCTCATCTCCGCTGTCCTTGAAAGTTGTCATATTTGTCGGCATGAAGACTCACATAGTGGCGACAAAGGTTATATTCTTTCAGCACTGCAACATGCTCTGAACACACCAAACATACAGCTTTCCCATTCAATTCGGTGATTAAATAGGATTACCATTTTTCTTGGAACACTCTGCACTCTGCGTCCACTTTTCTCTTTTTTGACAGAGACATATTGGGGCAATGAGGGTGCCAAAGCACATAATGTTAAAAGTAGAAGCCGTAATAAATATCGCGGGCAAAACAAAGTAGCTCATTGGCTGCACGTGCTTGACCTACTTGCTCTGCCCCGGTATAAACAGTTTGCTTGCTTAACACAATTGCTATTGCGCCATCCAGTGGACGCAATTGGAACAGCAGTTTATTTTATTGAAAAAAAAAAAAAAAAAAATATATATATATATATTTTTTTCAAAATCATCTCGCGGGCCGGATTAAACCCGTTTGCGGGCCTGATCCGGCCCGCGGGCCGTACGTTTGACACCCCTGATCTAGACATTATCTCCAAAAAATGTTTGACTAACATTTCGTTTTCAACAGCGAAGATTTGTATAAACCATGCTGTCTGTCTCTCCTATATTTGCAACATTGTTTCAATATTCAAATTCGATCTACAGCTGTCCCATAGTAATGAACGTGTCGGGAGTCGGGACGAGACAGACAGGCAGGCATTGTTTCTCAGCCAGTCGAAATCATGAATCAGCTGGCATCATTTTTATGGATGTATACAAAGGAATGTAAATTGAAAAAAAGGCAACAAGAAACTAAGTGCAGCTTGTTTGCAGTCTTTCCAGCTTCAGTTTGAAGTGATTGTTTGCTGTGTTGTTGGCTAGCTCCTCTGAACCACAGTGTCCTGACGAGAGAGCACATTTTCTATGCCAGGCGGAATTGCGCCTCAATAGCTCATTGTTATGGATGTATCCAAATAAATGTCACTAGAAAACAGCTTAAACAAATGCAAATGCAGCTACTGTTATTATTCTGGCTGCACTGTTTGACATGACTGTAAGTTAGCTGTATTTGGCTATCTAGCAAGCAAGGAATAAGAACGTTGCCAGCCAGTATGGCAATGGAACATTTGAAAACGAACGACTGGGTCGCGTCCATAGATACAGAACAAAAAGACTGAACGACTGGGTCGCGTCTCTGGCAACCGAACCGATAGAACAAACGACCAGCCGGCTTGGGTAGCAATCCTAGATTTGTGTAGGGACTATCTCTTGTGTAAGGATGAAATAGTATGAATTAATTCATCAAAATAACATTTTTAATGAAAATATGCCAATCATTAATTGAATATGTTGGTAACCCGTTGTATAAAAGCGATAATGCCTTCGAAGCCTGTGTTTGGAGGATATATTGGCACAGGTGTTGTTAGACCCGAGACATAGTCCATCTCCACCATCCTGGGAGCTCTTGGAGAGATGGGGTCCATCATTGGGACCAAGAATTTGAATTTGTATTTATTATGGATCCCCATTAGCTGTTGCCAAGGCAGCAGCTACTCTTCATGGGGTCCAGCAAAATTAAGGCAGTTATACATTTTAAAAATGTTACAATACATTCAGAACAGATTTCACAACATATTAAATGTGTGCCCTCAGGCCTCAACTCTACTACCACATATCTATAACACAAAATCAATGTGTACATGTGTATATAGTGCGTATGTTATCGTGTATTTGTACGCATGTGTCTATGTTTGTGTTGCTTCACAGTCCCCGCTGTTCCATAAGGTGTATTTGTATCTGTTTTTAAATCTAATTTTACTGCTGGCATGATTTACTTGATGTGGAATAGAGTTCCATGTAGTCATGGCTCTATGTAGTACTGTGAGCCTCCCATAGTCTGTTCTGGATTTGGGGACTGTGAAGAGATCTCTGGCGACATGTCTTGTGGGGTATGCATGGGTGTCCGAGCTGTGTGCCAGTAGTTCAAACAGACAGCTCGATGCATTCAACAAGTCAATACCTCTCACAAATACAAGTAGTGATGAAGTCAATCTCTCCTCCACTTTGAGCCAGGAGAGATTGACATGCATATTACAGTTTTTCTCAATTGTTTACACACAAATACTGGTACTTGAGACACAATGACCACAACATGTAACTCATGCACCAACCCCCTGAACCAATTCTGCTAAACTACAAGCACAATTCCTGCTTTACACTCAAATTGCAGTTCTACAACACACATTTTGCAAAACACTACACACAAATCTTAGCATTTGGCACAATTTTCATGCAGAAAATCTCTTGTTTTCACAATGAACACACTGCCATTCAAATATGCACACTGACTCATCACATGGGCAAACACCCGTCACACAGTTTTACAATTAGCAATCAGAGCTTTAGCATAAAAGGGCAACAGGTGAGCTCTTCTGTTTTGGAGCAATGGATGCCAACATTGGAAACAGAGGCAGCGCCAGAGGAGTGAGAGTAAGAGGACGAGGACGAGGACGAGGATGGGGAGGAGGAGGAGGAGGAGGAGGAGGAGGAGGACGAGGAGGAGGAGGAGGACGAGGAGGAGGACGAGGACGAGGAGGAGGACGAGGGCGAGGACGAGGACGAGGACGAGGACGGCCAAGGACCGTAATCTCTGATGAGATCCGAGCCACTTTGGTTGATCATGTGGTCAACCATGGTCTAACAATGAGGGAGGCTGGGCAAAGAGTACAGCCACATTTGAGCAGGTACACTGTAGCATCCATCATCCGGACATTACGAAATGAGAATAGGTAAGAAATCTACTCTCACTAGAAAATTGCAGTACTGCATATCAATACAGTACTCAATGAGTACAGTAGTACAGTGCCTGTGGACTATTCTGTAGGACTGTAAAAATAAAGTATGTTTCAAGTATTTGGGAAATGTATTTCTACTTTGTATTTACAGCATTTTACTATTTGTTTGGCAGAACTGAAAGATTACCAACACAAGGTGGTCGGGAACGTGTTCTGTCTCCTGAACAGGAAACTGAAATCATGAACATGGTCCTAGAAAATAACCCCATAACATTACGGCAAATACAAAGAAAAATAATAGAAAACAATGAGATATTTCAAAATATTGATAGGGTAAGCTTATCAACACTGGACCGTGTCTTGCGCAGAAATAATCTCAGGATGAAGCAGGTCTACAGGGTGCCATTTGAACGCAATTCAGAAAGAGTCAAAGAATTGCGATATAACTATGTGCAAGTGAGTCCTATACAATCCCACAATTGATGCATACTCTCAACACTGTATAAATTATACATATTTCAGTATTGTAATCATAATGATTGTGCTTCACAATAGTGACCACTCCATGTCTATTTCTGATATTGTCATGTGTGTTTCAGAGAGTCCTTGAGCTAGAGGTGGCTGCAGTGGAGCACCAGTTCATCTTCATTGATGAGGTTGGATTCAACCTCACAAAAAAACGAAAGAGGGGAAGGAATATCATCGGCCAGCGTGCCATTGTTCAAGTCCCTGGCCAGCGCGGAGGGAACATCACAATGTGTGCAGCGATTACCCACCACGGCGTCATCCATCACCATGCTACCCTTGGCCCCTACAACACCGCCCATCTGATCACATTCCTGGACACCCTACACAACACACTCATTCCACCAGATCTCCCTCCATATTCTCCATTCCTCAATCCTATTGAGGAATTTTTTTCTGCCTGGAGATGGAAAGTGTATGACCGAAATCCACAAACGCGTATACCTCTTCTCCAAGCTATGGAAGACACGTGGAGATATAGCAGCTGATGCTTTTCATGGCTGGAATCGCCATGCTAGGCGATATTTCCCCCGATGCTTGGCCAGGGAAAACATTGCTTGTGATGTGGATGAGGTGCTGTGGCCAGACCGCAACAGAAGAGAGGATGCAGCATAGTTTTTTATTATTATTATTATTTTTATTTTTTACTGTAACTGTATACATTAAATTCTTCTGTTTTGTATGTAGACCACTGTCTGTGCAACTTTGTGTTGGTTGGGAATGGGATGTATACTGTGTACATTGTTTTTGTGGGAAAAATGAAATATATTTGTTACCGTGTATTTGTGTGTTCTGAGTATAAAAACAATATTCTCAAATATTTTACAAAACACTTATGTATGTACTGTCTGTAGTAATGGCAACACTGAACCAAAAAAAGGCCTAAGTCATTATGATGAATGGAGAAGAAGTTTTTTCCATTCATCATAGTGTTTAACATTGAGCACATCAGTGTTCAACTGGTTCTTATAAATGTCTATTCATATGATGGTTTGTGTGTGTCATTTGAAAACAAAATACAATTTTGATAAGAAATAACATTGTTTTGAATGTAAAGTTTCATTTTGCTGGAGAATTGAGGGGTTTTGCCCATTGTGTGTGTGTTTTTTGATTTGTGTGTAGAGTTCTGAGAATATGAGGCATGCTTTCAGAAAATGTGTGTAAACAATCGAGAAAAACTGTATTAATTTTAGCTCTCTGTGTACATCCAAGGGCCAGCAGGGCTGCCCTGTTCTGAGCCAATTGCAATTTTCCTACGTCCCTCTTTGTGGCACCTGACCACACGACTGAACAGTGGTCCAGGTGCGACAAAACTTGGGCCTGTAGGACCTGCCTTGTTGATAGTGCTGTTAAGAATGCAGAGCAGCGCTTTATTATAGACAGACTTCTCCCCATCCTAGCTGCTGTTGTATCAATATGTTTTGACCATGACAGTTTACAATCCAGGGTTACTCTACGCAGTTTAGTCTCCTGAACTTGCTCAATTTCCAAATTATTCATTACAAGATTTAGTTGATGTTTAGGGTTTAGTGAATGATTTGTCCCAGATACAACGCTTTTTGTTTTTTAAATATTTAGGACTAACTTATTCCTTGCCACCCATTCTGAAACTAACTGCAGCCATTTGTTAAGTGTTGCTGTCATTTCAGTCGCTGTGGTAGCTGACATGTATAGTGTTGAATCATCCGCATACATAGACACACTGGCTTTACTCAAAGCCAGTGGCATGTTGTTAGTAAAGATTGAAAAAAGTAAGTGGCATAGACAGCTGCCCTGAGGAATTCCTAATTCTAACTGGATTTTGTTGGAGAGGCTTCCATTAAAGAACACCCTCTGTGTTATGTTAGACAGGTACATCTTTATCCACAATATAGCAGGGAGTGTAAAGCCATAACACATACGTTTTTCCAGCAACAGACTATGATCGATAATGTCAAAAGTGCTGTAACTGCATCAAGAGTAACAGGACCAGGGTCAAGGCCAGGTTCATCCTTGGAACATTCTTCATCCTGGCTGGTATCCTGCAACTCACCACTGTCTTCTTGGTCTATTTCTTGACAAAGAATATTCCAGAATACCTGTGGGTGCTTTTGTTATTTTTTGTTGAATTCTGTAGATGGTCCGCCTCTATGCTCCTGATAGGAGGGACCATACTCTGCTGCAGCACCTTGAAGAGGAAGAACCCAGACTCAACAACGACTACATCAGCCTAACACTAATGTCTCTGTCCAGAAGCTGTACCTTCTTGTTATAAAAACCATAGGGATCCAATAATTGTGATTCTATATGTAATTATATGATGAGAAACGGCCTCTATCCTATCTGTTCAATGTTAGAACATCGGAAGGGACTAGATAGGTGTGAAAGCAACATAGTTATTGTTCCACCTTGTCTTTAACAGGTCAAAGAGGAGTTTGTGACATATTGAGTTCAAACATTCAGTTAATTTAGACTGTGAGAAG
This sequence comes from Coregonus clupeaformis, assembly GCF_020615455.1. NCBI lineage: Eukaryota > Metazoa > Chordata > Actinopteri > Salmoniformes > Salmonidae > Coregonus > Coregonus clupeaformis. Next base: position 36,208,829 of record NC_059218.1, read on the forward strand.
TTGTTCCTGAGGAGACTACAATGAAGGGACATATTCTCACTGTTACCTCTCTGATTTCCGATGCCCGTATAGATACTTCTCTTTATGTTTCTTTAAAATGGGATGAATTTAAGTGGAGAAAGAATTGAATCAGAAGTTGATTGTTTAACTCTGTTAAAGATTTTCAAATAAAAAACGTATCTGACTGCAAAGCGTTTCCTGGTTGCTGCCGTGCATTTCCTGTTTATGTTCACCACGTTAACCACAAGCTACAGTCAGTGACTGGGACCTTCTGACTGAAACATATATCATAGTGTAGAATTATATCAAGCCATGTCCATGAAACTGTTATCATTAATCTATTTGGTCTATTGTATAGTTCATTTCAGTCCATCAATCCAACCTTACGATTATGTATTTCACACTCAAGGGTTTTTCAGCATGTAGTTTCAATCTAACTCAGAATGTCACCAGTATCTCCCTCAAGCGGGTCTCAACCACATACTGCCCCACATCTGAATGAATAGGTTGTTTTCATGACAACATATTTAAGTGACATCCCAGCATCACGTAGATGTAGTGGCCTTGTGACTAACCCAGATCTCCAGTTACAGTAGAATCAGAAGGTGAGAACATGTGGAAGATAATGTTATGTTGTTCTAGAACTTTGTTGGTAAAGACTGAAGCTCCTAGAGATATAGTATCTTCTCTAAAGTGTAATATCTCAGCTGTTCTGAAACCTCTTTGTTGAGTAACTCAGGGAGTCAGTATGGAAGGAGATGGTGGGCATCACCTTGGGAGTCATAGAATGAATCAGCTCCATAACGGCCTGTGCTTTGCCCATGTGGGTGATGCACACCAAGACTGCAAAGACTATCGGGTATGAACTGTGGATGGAATGTGATATCGATAGCACAGGCCAGACGCAGTGTGAGGTCATGCCCCTGAACCTGCAGGCTGCCAGAGCCATGATCCTCACTGCCATCATCCTGGGAGTTCTGGGGTTCACGGTCTCCGTGGTCGGAACCAAGTGCACCAACTGCATCAAAGAATAAACTTCTCAGGCCAAGTTGATAATCATCTCTGGAATACTTTTCATCCTGGCCGGAATGTTCATCCTCATCCCTGTTTCCATGGTAGCCATTTCAATCATCAGTGATTCCTCCACTAGGATTGGAGGAAAGACTGAGCTGGGGGCCTTGCTGTACTTCGGCTGGGGGCGGCCGCCTTGCTCCTGGGCATGGGCACAGGCAAGTGTTTTGGGTTACTTGGCTCAATTCAATAGGTGGTCCGCCTCCATGCTCCTGATAGGAGGGACCATACTCTGCTGCTGCATCTTCAAGAGGATCCAGACAGACTCAACAACGACTCAATCAACCTCTTGCTAACAGCTCTGTCTGCAAAAGGTCATAGAGGAGTTTATGTCATATTGTGGTTGGGACCATAGTCTGGTGCAGCTGCTGCTGCTACTGCTTTAAGAGAGACATTCCAAACTTAACAACTCACTTAAATTCCATCACTGGTATCTCATCTGATCTTATGTTACCATAGCCCAGTGTTTCTCAATAGAAGTGCACAGAATTAGTCTTCAAAAAGTCTTAGGGGAGCTTGTGCAATATTGCCATATTGCTTACTTTTGCCAGGGCAACAACAAAACAGTTGGGGTAGAAACAGGCTCACCAGTTCCTCACACACGGTAACGACCACACACTTCACCACATCTGTACAGGTTGTGTTTCCATGGCAGCAGATGACGTCAAGCGCCCTTGGGCTTCTGACTGGCCGGGCTCTCTAGTATCACAGAAGAACTCTGCAACAAACATCTGTGAGAAAAGAACGTTGAACAATCTGCTGTTTTAGAACTTTGCTTGCAAAGAATGAAGCTGTAGGCCTGTAGCATCCAGGATCTTCTCTGGAAATATAACATCTCCACTGTTCTGGAGTCTCTTTGTTGAGTCACATCCTTGTTCTTCCAGGAAGTGCATGTTGATGGGCATGGAGATCGTGGGCATCACTATGGGAGTAATGGGATGGATTGTCTCCATAGTGGCCTGTGCTTTGTTTACATCGGGATTGATGGACTTTCCACAGTACAGAGAGGTCAGACTAACTCAGATCATCACCTACTTCTCCATTATTCTAGGGTTGCTAGGGATGATACTCTCCATCTCAGCTACAGTGCACCAAATGTACCCAGAGAAATATGAATATGTCTAAAGTTGAAGTGATTATCTTTGGCGGAATATTCTTCATCCTGGCTGGTCTCATCCACCTGATCTTGATCTTCTTGGTTGCCCTTGACTTGACACTAAACTCGGACCATGAGAACTTCTTGCGGAGTAATAACCTGATGTTCTCAGCTGAATTTAATAGGTGGGCCTCTTCACTGCTTCTGATAGGAGGGACCATATTCTGCTGCAGCTTCATGAAAAAAGCCTGAGTTGACAACTGACTCTGATTCCCTAAATCGTGTCTTACACGACCTTAATTTATCTGAGCCATTCTACCACTCTAAGCAATAGGTTGTAAGCAATACATACAGTATAGTTGGAAGCAATATGATTGATAATGGCTACACTTAAAATGTTAGTCTTCAATGCAGACTTTGATCAGTTGAATCAGGTGTGTTACTGCTTGGCTGGAACAAAAGCCTGCACCCACACTGGCACTTTCAGGGACTAATATTGTTCTTTGAATCAGTAACCCTTACTAAAAATGTCCACATAAAAAATATTGCCATGTGTTGAATCAGTGATGCAAAGAATAGACTCACAGTTACCACTTCCTTTTAAAACCACTTGAGAGGGAGATGTAAGCATGCTGTCTAAGGGCTGGGGTTGAAGTGGGATGTTTCTATAGGTGGTGGAAATACCACCAAATTAAACAACTTTTCCATTATTATTTACAATAAAATGCAACTCTTATTAAATTGCAACTCTTGTGCTGTCTCCTGACTTCATTTGGTGGAACCTCGTGCTTCTTCCTACCCCAGGGTTGTTTCTGGACTGGGCCAAGGTCTTATCATGGTCTAGGTAGTACGTACGTGGTCTGAGTTCTTAACCAGATGTTAGTGGGTCAAATATAAGATTCCATCATCGCCAATGTAAGCTAGGGTGGACTTAGCGATTTGGGAGCCCATTTCAAAATGCCTTCGAGGAGACCCCCTACCCGCCAAAACGGACATTCCCCTGTAAATTCATGTGCGTTAAGTTTTTATTTTATTTCAGGCCATTATGAAATGTAAATGCCCTATAAAGCTGTGGCTAACACATTTGGGTAAAAACAACTGTCAGAATCAGTCGGTAAGGGACCCATGACAGCTGCGTGCAAGTTACTTGCTGTTTTCACACCCATCACTTCCTGTCTGTTTCTGTCCTGCCAACCCTAGGCCAAGTTTACACCTGACATCTCTTATCGAACGCAGACACCAGCCTGACCTATTTACCATAAACGCTCAACTTCACGTCTGCTTCATTAATTTCTAACTATGGTTTCCTGTAAAAGGGCAAAAGAAATTGGTCTATCTGTTCATACCAACTGATTTAGATTTAAACCTAACAGTTTTTTCCCCATTTTGTCACAGCTGCAGACGTAACTATGACTTCTTCCTAATATTTGATGGTAATTCTGAAGTTGAGTTGATATCACCAGACTCCCCATTTCTACCTAGTTCCTTATTGGTGTCTGTGTCTGAGTAGTGAGGAACTACAAGGACATAGTTTTGATATGGTTCTGTTCGTAAAGTCATTTTCAGTAGAAATGAAAAAGTCAGGGATGAACGGCATACAGTGTTGTATTTTTGTTTACAGCTCCTTTATTGCAGTAGGGTCAACCAGGGATCTTATGAAATATATTGTGTTGGTGTGTGTTGGGTCTCATATTCCTCAGCACGATCCAAGGGGTTTAAGGAAATGTATTTGGCTATACACTGACTCTCTGTTTTGATCTGCCCTTTACAGACCTCCCCATAGAGAGTAAGCAACTGTTCTATTTCTACTGACCTTCTGTGTATGTAGACAGACAGACAGGCACGCAGACAGACAGAGAAAGGCAGTGTATAGCCAACATATATGTCCCTGAACTCAGCCATTCCTTTATGAAGAATATGAACTCGTCTACATGATGCTGCTTTGATTTGAGTCATAACTTTGTGTTCCTGTGAACACCTGTCCTTGTGTGCGCCACAAATGGAACCCTATTCCCTACATAGTAAACTACTTTTGACTAGAGCCCTATGTTTGGGTCCTTCACCTTGTCCTTTATCCCTGAGTGAAGGGTCCTTCATCCTTGAGGGAAGGGTCCTATATCCCAGAGGGAAGAGTGTTTTATTCCTGAGGGAAGGGTCCTTTATCCCTGAGGGAAGGGTCATTTATCCCAGAGGGAAGAGTGTTTTATTCCTGAGGGAAGGGTCCTTTTGTCACGGTTTCGGCCGAGGCTGCCTCTCTCCCTTGTTCGGGCAGGCTTCGGCGTTCGTCGTCTCCGGAATTCTAGCTGCCACCGATAGATGTTTCATGTTCGTTTGCTTTTGTCTGTTTGTTTCTACACCTGTTTCTGTTTTGTAGTAATTAGTGTCCTATAAGTTTCTCGTTGTGTTTGTCTTGTGTTGTGTATGATTGTTACCGTCAGTTTGTGTCTTGCTCGGTTGAGCGTAATTTCTCCACTGTTGCTGGAGCTTACTTTGCACTTGTGTGTGCACTCATTCATTTTTGTCGCACCTGTTTGTGCGCATTGTCTTTCGCCTTCGTTGCGTATTTTGCTGTCGGGCTTATTTTGTCCTGTTGCCTGTGTTTAGGCAGTAATACAGCTTTCTGGAATATTCAGTCTGCTTCCTGCGTTTGATTCCTACACAACACCTACAACACGACCTGACAGAATCATACACCACAAGTATGGAATCAGCAGGAGCCGAAGCAGCCCATACGAGACTGGAAGCCCAGGTTCGGGACCAGCAAGAGCAGCTCCTGCAGATGGGGGCCGCCCTGCAGGAGGTGATGACCACAATCCGAGGCTGGGGTCCGCCTCCACCGCCAGCCGCCCTGCCAGCACCATCGGCCAGCCCACCCAGTCCAGCGCCGGAAACTCGCGGAGTCCGACTATCTCTCCCGAGGTCCTACGACGGGACCGCAGCTGGGTGTCAGGGATTCCTGCTCCAGGTAGAGCTGTACCTGGCCACAGTACATCCGGCACCTTCAGGGCATGAGAGCGTGTCCGCCTGATCTCCTGCCTGGCCGGGAAAAGCGTTGGAGTGGGCCAACGCGGAGTGGAGGAAGATCGACGCCACGACGATTACGTACACCGAGTTCTCCCGCCGCTTCAGGGCGGTGTTCGACCATCCCCCGGAGGGGAAAGCGGCGGGGGAGCGTCTGGTCTTCCTCAGGCAGGGGAGGAGGAGTGCCCAGGAATTCGCACTCGAATTCCGTACTCTAGCGGCAGATGCAGGGTGGAATGAGCGGGCCCTCGTCGATCTATACCGATGTAGCCTCAGAGAGGACGTCCGTCGGGAGCTGGCCTGTAGGGACACCAGTCTCACTTTCGACAAGCTGGTCGACATGTCAATCAGGTTAGATAACCTATTGGCCACCCGCGGACGTCCTGAGGGGGGTCCGTCCATTTCATCCTCCAGCGCATCCGAGCCGTGTCCTATGGAGCTCGGGGGCGCTGGCGCTAGAGATAGGAGGAGTCGGCAGACTAGGGGGTCCATCCACTGCACCAACTGTGGTCGGGAGGACACACCGCGGCTAGGTGCTGGGGATGGCCTCCTAGGGGGAGATGACGACAGGTCCCGCACTGGGGGATTCCCTCCAGGTGAGTAGGCGCCCCACTCACCCAGAGCTCACTGTTGCCCATTTTTGTATACCTGTCAGTTTTCCACAGGTAGCACCTCATTCCCAGCATAAGGCGCTGGTAGATTCAGGCGCGGCTGGGAATTTTATTGATAGAAAGTTTTGTTTAAGGTTAGGGATTCCCCGTATTCCTGTTGACGTTCCTTTTCCCGTTCATGCCCTAGATAGTCGTCCGTTGGGGACGGGCTTGATCAGGGAGGTCACGGCGCCACTTAGGATGTGTGCGCAGGGGAGTCATCAGGAGATGATTCAGCTGTTCCTGATTGACTCTCCTGCGTATCCGGTGGTGCTGGGCCTGCCTTGGTTGAGTACCCATAACCCCGCTATTTCATGGCAGGAGAGGGCTCTGATGGAGTGGTCTGCTCAGTGTGTGGGTAGATGTTTGGGCGTTTCCGTAGGGGCTACCTCGGTGGAGAGTCCAAACCAGGTGCCCGGCATTGCACATTCCACCTGAGTATGGGGATTTGGCTATTGCGTTTAGTAAGGCGAGGGCGACGAGTTGCCACCCCATAGGCAGGGGGATTGTGCGACATAGACCTTCAGGCAGGAGCTGCGCTCCCACGGAGTCATGTGTATCCTCTGTCTCAGGAGGAGAAGAAAGCTATGGAGATTTACATAGACGAATCACTGAGACAAGGATACATACGGCCGTCCACTTCCCCCGCGTCCTCGAGTTTCTTTTTCGTGAAGAAGAAGGATGGTGGTTTGCGTCCGTGCATCGATTACCGTGGTCTCAATCAGATTACGGTGAAGTATAGTTATCCACTCCCGCTGATTGCGACCATGACGGAGTCGTTGCATGGGGCGCGTTTCTTCACGAAATTAGATCTCAGGAGCGCGTACAACTTGGTGCGCATCAGGAAGGATGATGAATGGAAAACAGCCTTTAGTACCACCTCGGGCCATTACGAGTATCTAGTCATGCCATACGGGTTGATGAATGCTCCGTCGGTTTTCCAATCATTCGTGGATGAGATCTTCAGGGACATGCAGGGACAGGGAGTCGTTGTGTACATAGATGACATTCTCGTGTACTCACCTACCCGTGTCGAGCATGTGGCCCTGGTGCGCAGGGTGTTGCGGAGGCTGGTGGAGCACGACCTGTATGTGAAGGCAGAGAAGTGTCTGTTTTTCCAGGAGTCGATTTCCTTTTTGGGGTATCAGTTGTCAGCTTCAGGGGTGAAGATGGAGGTAGACCGAGTGTCAGCCGTAGTGTAATTGGCAAACACCAACCACTGTGAAAGAGGTGCAGCAGTTTTTGGGGTTTGCGAATTACTACGGAGGTTTATCCGGGGTTTTGGGCAGGTGGCAGCTCCCATCACGTCTCTCTTGAAGGGGGGCCCGATGCGTCTGCAGTGGTCAGTCGAGGCGGACAGGGCGTTTGGGAGGCTGAAGGACCTGTTTACCTCGGCTCCGTGCTGGCGCATCCGGATCCCTCTTTACCATTTCCAGGTAGAGGTGGACGCGTCTGAGGCCGGTATTGGCGCCGTAGCTTTCACAACGGTCAGGCGCGCCACCTAAACTCCGCCCCTGTGCCTTCTATTCCAAGAAGCTCAGCCGGCGGAGCGAAATTATGACGTAGGGGACAGGGAGCTGTTAGCTGTGGTACAGGCCCTTAAGGTGTGGAGGCACTGGCTTGAGGGGGCTCAACACCCTTTCCTCATTTTGACGGACCACCGTAACCTGGAGTACATCCGGGCAGCGAGGAGGCTGAACCCTCGGCAGGCTAGATGGAGTATGTTTTGACCCGTTTCTCTTTTAAGATCACCTACATCCCTGGGTCACAAAACGGTAAGGCAGATGCGCTGTCTCGGCGGTATGACGGGGAGGAGAGGTCCGTGGAGCCCACTCCCATACTGCCGGAGTCGTGTCTAGTGGCACCGGTGGTGTGGGAGCTCGATTCTGAGCTCGAGCGGGCATTACGCACCGACCCTAGTCCACCAAGCAATGCCCGGAGGGCTGGAGGTATGTTCCGCCGAGTGTCGGGATCGATTGATCTATTGGGCTCACACGCCACCCCTCCTCTGGACACCCGGTATCGGCCGGACAGTGCACTGTCTTAGTGCCAAATATTGGTGGCCCACGTTGGCCAGGGATGTGAGGGTGTATGTTTCCTCCTGCTCGGGTGTGCGCCCAGTGTAAGGCGCCTAGACATCTGCCTAGGGGTAAGTTACTGCCCCTGCCCGTTCCATAACGACTCATGGTCCCACCCTCTCGGTGGATTTTATAACTGACCTTCCTCTCTCAAGGGGAATACTACCATCCTGGTCGTTGTGGACCGGTTCTCTAAGGCCTGTCGTTTGCTCCCCATGCCGGGTCTTCCTACTGCCCTACAAACCGCCGAGGCACTATTCACCCATGTGTTCCGGCACTACGGGGTGCCCGAGGACATTGTGGCTGACCGAGGTCCCCAATTCACCTCCAGAGTCTGGAGAGCTTTTATGGAGCGGTTGGGGGGTCTCGTGAGCCTCACCTCGGGTTACCATCCGGAGAGTAATGGGCAGGTGGAACGCTTAACCAGGATGTGGGTAGGTTTCTCAGAACATACTGCCGGGATCGGCCGGAGGAGTGGGCGAGATATGTGCCCTGGGCCGAGATGGCACAGAACTCTCTCCGCCCACTCCTCCACCCAACTAACCCCTTTTCAGTGTGTGTTTTAGGGTACCAGCCGGTTCTGGCACCATGGCATGAGAGCCAGATCGAGGCCCCCCGCTTTGTGGATGAGTGGGTGCGGCGCTCGGAGGAGACGTGGGACGCTGCACACGTCCATCTGCAGCGTGCCATACGTCGACAGAAGACGAGCGCCGACCTACACCGCAGTGAGGGGCCAGTGTACGCACCTGGAGATCGAGTCTGGCTCTCTGCCAGAAACCTGCCCCTCCGCCTGCCCTGTCGGAAACTGGGTCGGCGGTTTGTAGGGCCATTTAAAGTCCTGAGAAGGTTGAACGAGGTATGTTATAGATTACAGTTACCAGTGGAGTATAAGTGTATTAACCCCTCGTTCCATGTGTCCCTTCTCAGGCCGGTGGGAGCAGGGCCCACTCCAAGAACATGAGATCTTGAGACCCCTCCGCCCCGTTGGACATCGAGGGGGCACCGCGTACACCGTGAGATCCATCTGGATTCTAGACGTCGGAGGGGGGGTCTTCAGTATCTAGTGGAGTGGGAGGGGTACGGTCCGGAGGAGCGGTGCTGGGTGCCGAGGAGAGACATTTTGGACCCGTCGCTCCTGACGGAATTCCATCGGGGTATCCGACGCGCCCTGCGCCGCGGCCTCCGGGTCGTCCCCAAGGCCGAGTCGGCGCGCTCTGGAGCCGCGCGTCAAGGGTACTGTCACGGTTTCGGCCGAGGCTGCCTCTCTCCTTGTTCGGGCAGGCTTCGCGTGATCGCTGCTCCGGAATTCTAGCTGCCACCGATAGATGTTTCATGTTCGTTTGCTTTTGTCTGTTTGTTTCTACACCTGTTTCTGTTTTGTAGTAATTAGTGTCCTATAAGTTTCTCGTTGTGTTTGTCTTGTGTTGTGTATGATTGTTACCGTCAGTTTGTGTCTTGCTCGGTTGAGCGTAATTTCTCCACTGTTGCTGGAGCTTACTTTGCACTTGTGTGTGCACTCATTCATTTTTGTCGCACCTGTTTGTGCGCATTGTCTTTTCGCCTTCGTGCGTATTTTGCTGTCGGGCTTATTTTTTCCTGTTGCCTGTGTTTAGGCAGTAATACAGCTTTCTGGAATATTCAGTCTGCTTCCTGCGTTTGATTCCTACACAACACCTACAACACGACCTGACACCTTTATCCCTGAGGGAAGGATCCTTTATCCCAGAGGAAGAGTGTTTTATCCCCGAGGGAAGAGTACTTTATCTCTGAGGGAAGGGTCCTTCATCCTTATTATACAACAAAGAGGATATGAAACCCAGGCTGTGTCTGTTTGTTAGACCATTATACAGTGCATTCGGAAAGTATTCAAACCCCTTGACTTTTTAAGCATTTATTTACGTTACAGCCTTATTTTAAAATGTATTAAATAGTTTTTTCCCCTCATCAATCTACACACAATACCTCATAATGACAAATCAAAACAGGTTTTTAGAAATTGTAGCAAATTTATATTAAAAAAAAAAGGAAATATAACATATACATAAGTATTCAGACCCTTTACTCAGTGCTTTGTTGAAGCACCTTTGGCAGCGATTACAGCATCGAGTCTTCTTGGGTATGACTCTACAAGCTTTGCACACCTTTATTTGGGGAGTTTCTCCCATTTTTTTCTGCAGATCCTCTCAAGCTCTGTCAGGTTGGATGGAGAGTGTCGCTACACAGCTATTTTCAGGTCTCTCCAGAGATGTTCGACCGGGTTCAAGTCCGGGCTCTGGCTGGGCCACTCACGGACATTCAGAGACTTGTCCTGAAGTCACTCCTGCGTTGTCTTGGCTGTGTGCTTAGGGTCGTTGTCCTGTTGGAAGGTGCACATTCGCCCCAGTCTGGGTTCCTGAGCACTCTGGAGCAGGTTTTAATCAAGGATCTCTCTGTACTTTGCTCCATTCATCTTTCCCTCAATCCCGACTAGTCTCCCAGTCCATGCCGCTGAAAAACATCCCAACAGCATGATGTTGCCACCACCATGCTTCATTCAGGCCAAAGAGTTCAATCTGGGATTCATCAGACCAGAGAATCTTGTTTCTCATGGTCTGAGATTATTTAGGTGCCGTTTGGAAAACTCCAAGCGGGCTATCATGTGCCTTTTACTGAGGAGTGGCTTCCGTCTGGCCACTCTACCTTAATGGCCTGATTGGTGGAGTGGTGCAGAGATGGTTGCCCTTCTGGAAGGTTCTCCCATCTCCACAGACAAACTCTGGAGCTCTGTCAAAGTGACCATGGAGTTCTTGGTCACCTCCTTGACCAAGGGCCTTCTCCACTATTGCTCAGTTTGGCCGGGCAGCCAGCTCTAGGAAGAGTCTTGGTGGATCCAAACTTCTTCCATTTAAGAATGATGGAGACCACTGTGTTCTTGGGGACCTTCAATGTTGCAGACATTTTTTGATACCCTTCCCCAGATCTGTGTCTCGACACAATCCTGTCTAGGAGTTAAGGACAATTCCTTCGACCTCATGGCTTGTGTTTTGCTCTCACATGCGCTGTCAGCTGTGGGACCTTATATAGACAGGTGTGTGCCTTTCCAAATCATGTTGAATCAATTGAAATTACCACAGGGGGACTCCAATCAAGTTGTAGAAACATCTCAAGGATTATCAATGGAAACAGGATGCACCTGACCTCAATTTGGAGTCTCGTAGCAAAGGGTCTGAATACTTATGTAAATAAGGTAATTGTTTTCTTTTATTTTTTTACACATTTGCAAAAATCTCAAAAAAACTGTTTTTGCTTTGTCATTATGGGGTATTGTGTGTAGATTGATGAGGGAAAAAAACAATTTAATCAATTTTAGAACAAGTTTGTAATGTAAAAAAATGTGGAAAAAGACAAGGGGTCTGAATACTTTCTGAATGCACTGTAAATGGCCAAGTGGGTAACAGCAAGGCCATGGTCTTTAGTGATGTCTCAGCACTGACTAACCATTAGCTGTCTGTCAACGACACTGGGATTTACACAGAACAACATGAACTGCTTTAGTGCCACTGCACCAGTTGTATAACGCTCATAGACACTTAGCCTACCTACCTGTCTCTATCTGACCTGTGTTCAATACTCACCTACCTGTCTCTTTCTGACCTGTGTTCAATACTCACCTACCTGTCTCTATCTGACCTGTGTTCAATACTCACCTACCTGTCTCTCTTACCTGTGTTCAATACTCACCTACCTGTCTCTATCTTACTTCTGTTCAATACTCACCTACCTGTCTCTATCTTACCTGTGTTCAATACACACCTACCTGTCTCGTTCTTACCTGTATTCAATACTCACCTACCTGTCTCTATCTTACCTGTGTTCAATACTCACCTACCTGTCTATATCTTACCTGTGTTCAATACTCACCTACCTGTCTCTTTCTTACCTGTGTTCAATACTCACCTACCTGTCTCTATCTTACCTGTGTTCAATACTCACCTACCTGTCTCTTTCTGACCTGTGTTCAATACTCACCTACCTGTCTCTATCTTACCTCTTTTCAATACTCACCTACCTGTCTCTATCTTACCTGTGTTCAATACTCACCTACCTTTCTCTTTCTGACATGTGTTCAATACTCACCTACCTGTCTCTATCTTACCTGTGTTCAATACTCACCTACCTGTCTCTATCTTACCTGTTTTCAATACTCACCTACCTGTCTCTATCTTACCTGTTTTCAATACTCACCTACCTGTCTCTATCTTACCTGTGTTCAGTACTCACGTACCTGTCTCTTTCTTACCTGTGTTCAAAACTCACCTACCTGTCTCTGTCTTACCTGTGTTCAACACTCACCTACCTGTCTCTTTCTTACCTGTATTCAATACTCACCTACCTGTCTCTATCTTACCTGTTTTCAATACTCACCTACCTGTCTCTTTTTACCTGTGTTCAATAGTCACCTACCTGTCTCTATCTTACCTGTGTTCAATACTCACCTACCTGTCTCTGTCTTACCTGTGTTCAACACTCACCTACCTGTCTCTTTCTTACCTGTATTCAATACTCACCTACCTGTCTCTATCTTACCTGTGTTCAATACTCACCTACCTGTCTCTTTCTTACCTGTGTTCAATACTCACCTACCTGTCTCTGTCTTACCTGTGTTCAATACTCACCTACCTGTCTCTTTCTTACCTGTGTTCAATACTCACTTACCTGTCTCTGTCTTACCTGTGTTCAATACTCACCTACCTGTCTCTGTCTTACCTGTGTTCAATACTCACCTACTTGTCTCTTTTTTACCTGTGTTCAATACTCACCTACCTGTCTCTGTCTTACCTGTGTTCAATACTCACCTACCTGTCTCTGTCTTACCTGTATTCAATACTCACCTACCTGTCTCTTTCTTACCTGTGTTCAATACTCACCTACCTGTCTCTTTCTTACCTGTGTTCATTACTCACCTACCTGTCTCTGTCTTACCTGTGTTCAATACTCACCTACCTGTCTCTTTCTTACCTGTGTTCAATACTCACCTACCTGTCTCTATCTTACCTGTGTTCAATACTCACCTAACTGTCTCTATCTTACCTGTGTTCAATAGTCACCTACCTGCTCTTTCTTACCTGTGTGCAACAATAATGGTGTTCATAAACTCCTGTGAGATTTATAGAGACATCAACACAGAGGAGAAAAAGCCCATCCAATGCTAAGTGATGTCAATGTTCTAGAACCACCCAGAGCTGTAGTATGCATACCAAGTAGATATCTGGTAGTTCAGAGGGTCACTCTTCTAGAACCACCAGTGGCGGCTGGCCGATAGAGGGCGCTAGGGCGCCGCCCCCTTAAATAAAATTATTTTAAAAAATAAAATAAAAAATAAATAAAAATAATAATAATAATAATAAAAACATCAGTATGTCAATATTTGTGTGTTTGAAATATGGAATGCACACAGTAATATGTGTAAGATATGATAGAAAATCATATTCGCAACCTTTCGTCTGCCTGTCAAACGCCTCGTCAGCTCTGGGCGATACAGAAAGTGCCCCGAGGAGGCGGGTCTACGTAGCAGTTAAGCCAATTGCTAATTTATGATATGAATGTATGACATAAAATGTAGCCAATCAGCGATCTTAAATCGAATCCAAGGAGGGCGATTATTTTATCGCCCCAAGCTCGCTTCCTGATAAAATCAGGACCGGGCTCCAGTGGCGCCATTTTTACTAGACGACAATGGCGAGCGCAAACGTTACTCCTCCAAGACCCAACCCTAACTCGGTGAAATCTCTCCTCCAAGATCCGTTTGAGAGGAGAACTTTGTCAGAGAAAGTTCGGGTGAAAGAGCTGGGCCCAGATCAACCTGACCTCTCAATCAGACAGCAGGCTAGCGAGAAAGGGAAGCAGTATATGCGCGGCTTCTCCCGTAGCTGGTACACCAGGAAGGCTTGGCTAGCTGGGTGCACTGATGCTAATGCTTTATTTTGCTTTCCGTGCTTGCTTTTTAAAACGACGGGGTCAGATTCAGCATGGACAGGTACCGGAGTGAGGGATATGAAGCACCTGTCAGAGAAGGTAAAGAAACATGAGAACACCAGGTCACACATGGACAACTCTGTAAAGCTAGCTGTATTAGGAAGGGTGAACATTGCTACGCAGCTGGATGACGGCCACAGGATTGCGGTGAGGAAACACAATGAGGAGGTGGATAAAAACAGGCACATTCTATCCAAAATTATCGATTGTGTGAAGTTCTGTGGGGCTTTTGAGTTGGCCTTGCGTGGGCACGAGGAGACTGACTCTCGGACAACCCCGGCATTTTCCGGGGCTTAGTGGATTTTGTTGCCTCCCTCGACAGTGTGCTGGAGGAGCACCTGAAGACAGCTACCGCTTTTAAGGGCACGTCAAAGACGATACAGAACGAGCTGTTGGACTGTATGCTGTCAGTGCTTAAGGATTACATCCTGGAGGAAGTAAAGAGTGCTGATTTTATCGCCATTCAAGCTGACGAGACGACTGACGTTTCCACCCACTGCCAGTTGGTGCTTGTGATACGCTACATCGATGCTAAAAGTAACGCTCCAAGAGCTTTTTTTTCGAGTTCATTTTGATCGAGAACGCAACCGCCGACACCATCGCTACAGCGCTGCTGGAGAGGCTCAGCACCATACTCTCACATGGACAAAAGGCCAAACTTATTGCCCAGGCTTACGACGGAGCAAGTGTGATGAGGGGGAGCCACCGGCGGAGTGCAGCGTAAAATAGTGGATGTGTATGAAAATGCGCACTACGTCCACTGCTATGCACATCAGCTGAACCTCATCATGCAGCAGGCTACTTCACGCATTCCCAGGATCGGCACTTTCTTTTCCGACCTTGCAGGATTTTCTGCTTTCTTCTCCAGGTCTCCCAAGCGAACCACCGTGCTTGACGAAGTGGTTGCGCATAGACTCCCAGAGCCTCTACAACACGGTGGAACTTCCACAGTCGCGCTGTAAACACTGTGTACGAGTACAGGGATGACCTCCTAACGTGTTTCCAGACCATCAGAGACTCTGGGAACTTTGATGCCCCGACTGTCAGAGAGGCGGGGGCTTTGTGAGGATGCTCGAAGACGAGGCTTTCTGTTTTTTCCTGGCACTGTTCCACAAGATCATGCCAAATGTGGACATGCTTTTCAGCCAGCTGCAGAAGAGGAACATCGACCCTGTCTTCATTAAAGCACTTGTCCAGAGGTTCACAGACAGCATGCTAACAATCAGGTAAATAACTATATTTACTATTGGCTGATAAAGATGTTGTTAGAAAGATGAATAGTTCACTTACAACAGTTTAAAAGCCTAAATGTGTCTGGTCATCAAAGTGAGTGATTATCATAGAGCCGTCACAATTATATTTGTTTTAGTATTTTAAAAGGAAAGAGAAGACACAATCAGACGTTGATAATAATGCAGGAAAGTACTACACAGTTTGTAATAATTATTCAGGTGTCCACCAGGTCAATTTCTAGAAGAGGCCTAGTTGTTATTGAAGATTAACTTTATTGCTAAGTGCACAGCAGAACAAAATGATGTTGCATCCCTCTCACAAATGTAATAGAAAAAGGCTTTAAAACGTAATAACATCAGTTAATTATGTACATCACAGGTTAAAAGCAGTTACTAGACATAGTTTGTGTGTATATACACACTATCTGTCTGTCTGTCTGTCTGTCTGTCTGTCTGTCTGTCTAATATATATATATATATATATATATATATATATATATATATATATATATATATATATAAAAGTCACTGGTTGTGTGTTGAGGGGGAATTACAGTGAGTTAAGAAGTCTGATTGCAAGTTATCAAATTAAACTTTATTTTTTGGACCCAGGGCCTCAATTCCCTCTTTGTGTGGGGACAGCGCATCTGACGAGCAGCAACAGCCCATCAAGCGACGGAGGATGCAGGGACCAGGAGAACAACAGAGGTTGGCTATAGAGGTAAGTTGTGATGTAATTGTCAGTGTTTCCCCCTAGAACTTTTTTCAGGCCTGGTAGTATGTAGCCAAAACCCTGAACAATCAGCACCTTGGTAATCATATACTTGAGTTGGACATAGGCATGTGTCAGTCAGGATCACTTGCATCAAAATAGCTTAATTGCAAATTAAAGCTGATGATGTATCTTTTACAGGTATGTGATACCATCCTGAGTCATGCCAAAGAGAGGTTCTCCTTCACCCAGCACATCATCAGCGCAACACTATTGCACGGAGAGTTGTTCCCACAACACAGTGTGAAGTTCCCTGATACAGCGCTTGAAACAACCGTGGAGGCGTACCCCATGTTGAACAAGGCCAAGCTCAAAACCGAACTGTCCCTCATCTATGAGAACAGTGAGTTCAAGGCTTGTAGTGGTGCAGTGCCCTGTACCAGTTCTTCATGGAGAACAACCTTCAGAGCACTTTCACAGAGACTGCCAGCCTCCTCAAGATCCTCATCACCACACCCATGACAACTGCTGAGTCAGAAAGGTGCTTCTCTACACTGAAAAGGATCAAGACCTTCCTGAGAAACAGCATGACACAGGATCGCCTGAACGCTCTGGCCATGCTCTCCATGGAGAAGAAACTTGTCAGGGACATTCCTGACTTTAATCAAAGGGTCATTGAGAGGTTTGCCACTCAGAAGGACAGACGGGCAAAATTCCTGTACAAATAAGATGACAGACACACACACACAGAGCAGCTCTGGCCGCATGTTTCTTTGTATATAGTTGACCTTAGCATAAAAAATCCAGTTATATATGGTACTCTAGAAAGTCTTAATAGTGTCTTTGCTAATATTACTGTATATATGTTGTTTTGTATCAATTAATTGTTGCAGTTCTGGAGCACATTAACAATTAGTCACATTTAGTATGATCATAAAATACTGTATGCTATTCTTCCAGTCAAAGGTTTGAGTTCATCCACTTGATATCCATTTCTATATTATACATCCTTTTATACAGTGTAAGATTTCCTATAAACTTTATAATAATTTCATGTTATTGTCCACTTTCCACTCTGTTCTGACAGCATGCCTGTTGCGTTGCCTGTTTACTACCAATGGTGAAAAGTTCACTTTAAATGCAAATGAAAGGCTTGGGTTTGTGTAATATGTTTTTGTGTAAGAATGCCTCAACTTTTTAATATTGGCATTAAATAATTACTGAATGTTTCACTGAGCACTGCTGTCCTGCAGTTTGTGTTAAAATATATCGCGATGGTTACAGGAAAAAAAAAGTATTGCACAGCCCCACCGAGAATATTTTTCACCAGCCGCCACTGCTTGGGCTTCTGACTGGCCGGGCTCTCTAGTATCACAGAAGAACTCTGCAACAAACGTCTGTGAGAAAAGAACGTTGAACAATCTGCTGTTTTGGATCTTTGCTTGCAAAAACTGAAGCTGTAGAACTGTAGAATCCAGGATCTTCTCTGGAAGTATAACATCTCCACTGTTCTGGAATCTCTTTGTTGAGTCACATCCTTGTTCTTCCAGGAAGTGCATGTTGATGGGCATGGAGATCGTGGGCATCACTATGGGAGTAATGGGATGGATTGTCTCCATAGTGGCCTGTGCTTTGTTTACATCGGGATTGATGAACTTTCCACAGTACAGAGAGGTCAGACTAACTCAGATCATCACCTACTTCTCCATTATTCTAGGATTGCTAGGGATGATACTCTCCGTCTCAGCTACAGTGCACCAACCGTACCCAGAGAAATATGAATATGTCTAAGTTGAAGTGATTGTCTTTGGCGGAATATTCTTCATCCTGGCTGGTCTCATCCACCTGATCTTGATCTTCTTGGTTGCCCTTGACTTGACACTAAACTCGGACCATGAGAACTTCCTGCGGAGTAATAACCTGATGTTCTTAGCTGAATTTAATAGGTGGGCCTCTTCACTGCTTCTGATAGGAGGGACCATAGTCTGCTGCTGCTTCATGAAAAAAGCCTGAGTTGACAACTGACTCTGATTCCCTAAATCGTGTCTTACACGACCTTAATTTATCTGAGCCATTCTACCACTCTAAGCAATAGGTTGTAAGCAATACATACAGTATAGTTGGAAGCAATATGATTATTGATAATGGCTACACTTAAAATGTTAGTCTTCAATGCAGACTTTGATCAGTTGAATCAGGTGTGTTACTGCCTGGCTGGAACAAAAGCCTGCACCCACACTGGCACTTTCAGGGACTGATATTGTTCTTTGAATCAGTAACCCTTACTAAAAATGGCCACATAAAAAATATTGCCATGTGTTGAATCAGTGATGCACAGAATAGACTCACAGTTACCACTTCCCTTTAAAACCACTTGAGAGGGAGATGTTACTATGTTGTCTAAGAGCTGGGGTTGAAGTGGGATGTTTCTATAGGTGGTGGAAATACCACCAAATTAAACAACTTTTCCATTATTATTTACAATAAAATGCAACTCTTATTAAATTGCAACTCTTGTGCTGTCTCCTGACTTCATTTGGTGGAACCTCGTGCTTCTTCCTACCCCAGGGTTGTTTCTGGACTGGGCCAAGGTCTTATCATGTTCTAGGTAGTACGTACGTGGTCTGAGTTCTTAACCCGATGTTAGTGGGTCAAATATAAGATTCCATCATCGCCAATGTAAGCTAGGGTGGACTTAGCGATTTGGGAGCCCATTTCAAAATGCCTTCGAGGAGACACCCTACCCGCCAAAACGGACATTCCCCTGTAAATGAACCGCTATAATTATTCATGTGCGTTAAGTTTTTATTTTATTTCAGGCCATTATGAAATGTAAATGCCCTATAAAGCTGTGGCTAACACATTTGGGTAAAAACAACTGTCAGAATCAGTCGGTAAGGGACCCATGACAGCTGCGTGCAAGTTACTTGTTGTTTTCACACCCATCACTTCCTGTCTGTTTCTGTCCTGCCAACCCTAGGCCAAGTTTACACCTGACATCTCTTATCGAACGCAGACACCAGCCTGACCTATTTACCATAAACGCTCAACTTCACGTCTGTTTCATTAATTTCTAACTATGGCTTTCCTGTAAAAGGGCAAAAGAAATTGGTCTATCTGTTCATACCAACTGATTTAGATTTAAACCTAACTGTTTTTTCCCCATTTTGTCACAGCTGCAGACGAACCATGACTTTTCTTCCTAATATTTGATGGTAATCTGAAGTTGAGTTGATATCACCAGACTCCCCATTTCTACCTAGTTCCTTATAGGTGTCTGTGTCTGAGTAGTGAGGAACTACAAGGACATAGTTTGATCTGGTTCTGTTCGTAAAGTCATTTTCAGTAGAAATGAAAAAGTCAGGGATGAACGGCATACAGTGTTGTATTTTTGTTTACAGCTCCTTTATTGCAGTAGGGTCACCCAGGGATCTTATGAAATATATTGTGTTGGTGTGTGTTGGGTCTCATATTCCTCAGCACGATCCAAGGGGTTTAAGGAAATGTATTTGGCTATACACTGACTCTCTGTTTTGATCTGCCCTTTACAGATCTCCCCATAGAGTGTAAACAACTGTTCTATTTCTACTGACCTTCTGTGTGTGTAGACAGACAGACAGACAGACAGACAGACAGACAGACAGACAGACAGACAGACAGACAGACAGACAGACAGACAGACAGACAGACAGACAGACAGACAGACAGACAGACAGACAGACAGACAGACAGACAGACAGACAGACAGAGAAAGGCAGTGTATAGCCAACATACATCTCCCTGAACTCAGCCATTTCTTTATGAAGAATATGAACTGTTCTACTCTTCTGGATTTTTGGGGGGTTTGTATCATTTGATTTACACAACATGCCTACCACTTTGAAGATGCAAAATATTTCATTGTGAAACAAAGAAGAAATAAAACTTGAGAGTGCATAACTATTCACCCCCCCAAAGTCAATACGTTGTAGAGCCACCTTTTGCAGCAATTACAGCTGCAAGTCTCTTGGGGTATGTCTCTATAAACTTGGCACATCTAGCCACTGGAATTTTTGCCCATTCTTCAAGGCAAAACTGCTCCAGGTCTTTTCAAATTGGATGGGTTCCGCTGGTGTACGGCAATCTTTAAGTCATTCCACATATTCTCAATTGGATTGAGGTCTGGGCTTTGACTAGGCCATTCCAAGACATTTAAATGTTTCCCCTTAAACCACTCAAGTGTTGCTTTAGCAGTATGCTTAGGGTCATTGTCCTGCTGGAAGGTGAACCTCCGTCCCAGTCTCAAATCTCTGGAAGACTGAAACAGGTTTCCATCAAGAATTTCCCTGTATTTAGCGCCATCCATCATTCCTTCAATTCTGACCAGTTTCCCAGTCCCTGCCGATGAAGAACATGGTGTTCTTGGGGTGATGAGAGGTGTTGGGTTTTTCCAGACATAGTGTTTTCCTTGATGGCCAAAAAGCTCAATTTCAAATCAAATCAAATCAAATTGTATTTGCCACATGCGCCGAATACAACAGGTGTAGACATTACAAAAAATGCTTACTTACAAGCCCTTAACCAACAATGCAAAGTAAAACAAATAAAAAAAGTGTTAAGCAAAAAATAATAATCTGCAAATAACTAAAGAGCAACAGTAAAATAAAATAACAGTAGGGAGGCTATATACAGGGGGGTACCGGTGCAGAGTCAATGTGCGGGGGCACCGGCTAGTCGAGGTAATTGAGGTAATATGTACATGTGGGTAGAGTTAAAGTGACTATGCATAAATAATAAACAGAGTAGCAGCAGAGTAAAAAAGGGGGACGGGGTGGGGTTGGCGGGGCAGTGTAAATTGTCCGGGTAGCCATTATTAGCTGTTCAGGAGTCTTATGGCTTGGGGGTAGAAGCTGTTGAGAAGCTTTTTGGACCTAGACTTGGTGCTCCGGTACCGCTTGCCGTGTGGTAGCAGAGAGAACAGTCTATGACTAGGGTGGCTGGAGTCTTTGACAATTTTGAGGGCCTTCCTCTGACACCGCCTGGTATAGAGGTCCTGGATGGCAGGAAGCTTGGCCCCAGTGATGAACTGGGCCGTACGCACTACCCTCTGTAGTGCCTTGCGGTCGGAGGCCGAGCAGTTACCATACCAGGCGGTTATGCAACCAGTCAGGATGCTCTTGATGGTGCAGCTGTAGAACTTCTTGAGGATCTGAGGACCCATGCCAAATGTTTTCAGTCTCCTGAGGGGGAATAGGCTTTGTCGTGCCCCTCTTCACGACTGTACTTTATCTCTGAGGGAAGGGTCCTTCATCCTTATTATACAACAAAGAGGATATGAAACCCAGGCTGTGTCTGTCTTGTTAGACCATTATATAGTGCATTTGTATTCAAACCCCTTGACTTTTTCCACATTTTGTTACGTTACAGCCTTTTTCTAAAATTGATTAAATCGTTTTTTTTCCCATCATCAATCTACACACAATACCCCATAATGAAAAAGCAAAAACAGGTTTTTAGAAATTGTAGCAAATTGTTAAAAAAAAAAAAACGGAAATATAACATTTACATAAGTATTCAGAACCTTTACTCAGTACTTTGTTGAACCACCTTTGGCATCGATTACAGCATTGAGTCTTCTTGGGTATGAAGCTACAAGCTTGGCACACCTGTATTCGGGGAGTTTCTCCCATTTTTCTCTGCAGATCCTCTCAAGCTCTGTCAGGTTGGATGGGGAGCGTTGCTGCACAGCTATTTTCAGGACTCTCCAGAGATGTTCGACCGGGTTCAAGTCAGGGCTCTGGCTGGGCCACTCACGGACATTCAGAGACTTGTCCTGAAGCCACTCCTGCGTTGTTTTGGCTGTGTGCTTAGGGTCGTTGTCCTATTGGAAGGTGAACCTTCGCCCCAGTCTGAGGTCCTGAGCGCTCTGAAGCAGGTTTTAATCAAGGATCTCGCTGTACTTTGCTCCATTCATCTTACACTCGATCCTGACTAGTCTCCCAGTCCCTGCCACTGAAAAATATCCCCACAGCATGATGTTGCCACCACCATTCTTCATTCAGGCCAAAGAGTTCAATCTTGGTTTCATCAGACCAGAGAATCTTGTTTCTCAAGGTCTGAGAGTCTTTAGGTGCCTTTTGTCAAACTGTAATGTGCATTTTACTGAGGAGTGACTTCCATCTGGCCACTCTACCGTAAAGGCCTGATTGGTGGAGTGCTGCAAAGATGGTTGTCCTTCTAGAAGGTTCTCCCATCTCCACAGAGGAACTCTGGAGCTCTGTCAAAGTGACCATCGGGTTCTTGGTCACCTCACTGACCAAGGCCCTTCTCCCCTATTGCTCAGTTTGGCCGGGCAGCCAACTCTAGGAAGAGTCTTGGTGGTTCCAAACTTATTCCATTGAAGAATGATGGAGGCCACTGTCTTCTTGGGGATCTTCAACGATGCAAACAATTTTTGGTACCCTTCCCCAGATCTGTGCCTCGACACAATCCTGTCTCGGAGCTCTAAGGACAATATCTTTGAACTCATGGCTTGGTTTTTCCTCTGACATGCACTGTCAGCTGTGGGACCTTATATAGAAGAAACATCCCAAGGATGATCAATGGAAACAAGATGCACCTGACATCAATTTGGAGTCTTGTAGCAAAGGGCCTGAATACTTATGTAAACAAGGTATGTTTTTTTGTTTGTTTTTTACAAATTTGCAAAAAACTCAATACAACTGTTTTCACTTTGTCATTATGGGGTATTGTGTGTAGATTGATGAGGGACAAATACAATTTAATCAATTTTAGAACAAGGCTGTAACATAACAAAATGTGGAAAAAGTCAAGGGGTCTGAATACAGGCACGCAGACAGACAGAGAAAGGCAGTGTATAGCCAACATACATTTCCCTGAACTCAGCCATTCCTTTATGAAGAATATAAACTCGTCTACTTGATGCTGCTTTGATTTGAGTCATTACTTTGTGTTCCTGTGAACACCTGTCCTTGAGTGCGCCACAAATGGAACCCTATTCCCTACATAGTAAACTACTTTTGACTAGAGCCCTATGTTTGGGTCCTCCACCTTGTCCTTTATCCCTGAGTGAAGGGTCCTTCATCCTTGAGGGAAGGGTCCTATATCCCAGAGGGAAGAGTGTTTTATCCCTGAGGGAAGGGTCCTTTATCCCTGAGGAAAGAGTGTTTTATTTTACATTTTACATTTTAGTCATTTAGCAGACGCTCTTATCCAGAGCGATTTACAGTTAGTGAGTGAATACATTATTTTTTATTTAATTTTTCATACTGGCCCCCTTTTATCCTTGATGGAAGGGTCCTTTATTCTGGAGGGAGGATTGTTTTATCCCTGAGGGAAGGGTCCTTTATCTCAGAGGGAAGCATACTTTATTTATCCCTGGGGGAAGGGTTCTTTATCTCAGAGGGAAGGGTCCTTTATCTCTGAGGGATGGGTCCTTTATCTCTGAGGGAAGGGTCTTTTAATTATCCCAGAGGGAAGAGTCCTTTATCCCTGGAGGAAGGGTACTTTATCCCTGGGGGAAGGGTCCTTTATCTCTGAGGGATGGGTCCTTTATCTCTGAGGGAAGGGTCTTTTAATTATCCCAGAGGAAAGAGTCCTTTATCCCTGGAGGAAGGGTACTTTATCCCTGGGGGAAGGGTCCTTTATCTCTGAGGGAAGGGTCCTTCATCCTTATTATACAACAAAGAGGATATGAAACCCAGGCTGTGTCTGTCTTGTTAGACCATTATACAGTGAATTTGTATTCAAACCCCTTGACTTTTTAAGCATTTATTTACGTTACAGCCTTATTTTAAAATGTATTAAATAGTTTTTCCCCTCATCAATCTACACACATTACCTCATAATGACAAATCAAAACAGGTTTTTAGAAATTGTAGCAAATTTATATATAAAAAAAAGGAGATATAACATATACATAAGTATTCAGACCCTTTACTCAGTGCTTTGTTGAAGCACCTTTGGCAGCGATTACAGCATCGAGTCTTCTTGGGTATGACTCTACAAGCTTGGCACACCTATATTTGGGGAGTTTCTCCCATTTTCCTCTGCAGATCCTCTCAAGCTCTGTCAGGTTGGATGGAGAGCGTCGCTGCACAACTATTCTCAGGTCTCTCCAAAGATGTTCGACCGGGTTCAAGTCCAGGCTCTGGCTGTGCCACTCAGGAACATTCAGAGACTTGTCCTGAAGCCACTCCTGCGTTGTCTTGGCTGTGTGCTTAGGGTCGTTGTCCTGTTGGAAGGTGCACATTCGCCCCAGTCTGGGTTCCTGAGCACTCTGGAGCAGGTTTTAATCAAGGATCTCTCTGTACTTTGCTCCATTCATCTTTCCCTCAATCCCGACTAGTCTCCCAGTCCATGCCGCTGAAAAACATCCCAACAGCATGATGTTGCCACCACCATGCTTCATTCAGGCCAAAGAGTTCAATCTGGGATTCATCAGACCAGAGAATCTTGTTTCTCATGGTCTGAGATTATTTAGGTGCCGTTTGGAAAACTCCAAGCGGGCTATCATGTGCCTTTTACTGAGGAGTGGCTTCCGTCTGGCCACTCTACCTTAATGGCCTGATTGGTGGAGTGGTGCAGAGATGGTTGCCCTTCTGGAAGGTTCTCCCATCTCCACAGATGAACTCTGGAGCTTTGTCAAAGTGACCATGGAGTTCTTGGTCACCTCCCTGACCAAGGGCCTTCTCCACTATTGCTCAGTTTGGCCGGGCAGCCAGCTCTAGGAAGAGTCTTGGTGGATCCAAACTTCTTTCATTTAAGAATGATGGAGACCACTGTGTTCTTGGGGACCTTCAATGTTGCAGACATTTTTTGATACCCTTCCCCAGATCTGTGCCTCGACACAATCCTGTCTAGGAGTTAAGGAGAATTCCTTCGACCTCATGGCTTGTGTTTTGCTCTCACATGCGCTGTCAGCTGTGGGACCTTATATAGACAGGTGTGTGCCTTTCCAAATCATGTTGAATCAATTGAAATTACCACAGGTGGACTCCAATCAAGTTGTAGAAACATCTCAAGGATGATCAATGGAAACAGGATGCACCTGACCTCAATTTGGAGTCTCGTAGCAAAGGGTCTGAATACTTATGTAAATAAGGTAATTGTTTTCTTTTCTTTTTTACACATTTGCAAAAATCTCAAAAAAACTGTTTTTGCTTTGTCAATATGGGGTATTGTGTGTAGATTGATGAGGGGAATTTTTTTTAAATCAATTTTAGAACAAGTAGGTAATGTAACAAAATGTGAAAAAAGACAAGGGGTCTGAATACTTTCTGAATGCACTGTAAATGGCCAAGTGGGTAACAGCAAGGCCAAGGTCTTTAGTGATGTCTCAGCACTGACTAACCATTAGCTGTCTGTCAACGACACTGGGATTTACACAGAACAACATGAACTACTTTAGTGCCACTGCACCCGTTGTATAACGCTCATAGACACTTAGCCTACCTACCTGTGTCTTTCTGACCTGTGTTCAATACTCACCTACCTGTCTCTCTTACCTGTGTTCAATACTCACCTACCTGTCTCGTTCTTACCTGTGTTCAATACTCACCTACCTGTCTCTATCTTACCTGTGTTCAATACTCACCTACCTGTCTCTTTCTTACCTGTATTCAATACTCACCTACCTGTCTCTATCTTACCAGTGTTCAATACTCACCTAACTGTCTCTATCTTACCTGTGTTCAATACTCACCTACCTGTCTCTTTCTTACCTGTGTTCAATACTCACCTACCTGTCTCTATCTTACCTGTGTTCAATCCTCACCTACCTGTCTCTTTCTGACCTGTGTTCAATACTCACCTACCTGTCTCTATCTTACCTGTGTTCAATACTCACCTACCTGTCTCTTTCTTACCTGTGTTCAATACTCACCTACCTGTCTCTATCTTACTTCTGTTCAATACTCACCTACCTGTCTCTATCTTACCTGTGTTCAATACTCACCTACCTGTCTCTATCTTACCTGTGTTCAATACTCACCTACCTGTCTCTTTCTGACCTGTGTTCAATACTCACCTACCTGTCTCTATCTTACCTGTTTTCAATACTCACCTACCTGTCTCTATCTTACCTGTGTTCAATACTCACCTACCTGTCTCTATCTTACCTGTGTTCATTACTCACCTACCTGTCTCTATCTTACTTCTGTTCAATACTCACCTACCTGTCTCTATCTTACATGTGTTCAATACTCACCTACCTGTCTCTATCTTACCTGTGTTCATTACTCACCTACCTGTCTCTATCTTACCTGTATTCAATACTCACCTACCTGTCTCTATCTTACCTGTATTCAATACTCACCTACCTGTCTCTATCTTACCTGTATTCAATACTCACCTACCTGTCTCTATCTTACCTGTATTCAATACTCACCTACCTGTCTCTATCTTACCTGTGTTCATTACTTACCTACCTGTCTCTATCTTACCTGTATTCAATACTCACCTACCTGTCTCTATCTTACCTGTGTTCATTACTCACCTACCTGTCTCTATCTTACCTGTATTCAATACTCACCTACCTGTCTCTATCTTACCTGTATTCAATACTCACCTACCTGTCTCTATCTTACCTGTGTTCATTACTCACCTACCTGTCTCTATCTTACCTGTGTTCAATACTCACCTACCTGTCTCTATCTTACCTGTGTTCAATACTAACCTACCTGTCTCTATCTTACCTGTGTTCAATACTCACCTACCTGTCTCTTTCTTACCTGTGTTCATTACTCACCTACCTGTCTCTATCTTACCTGTATTCAATACTCACCTACCTGTCTCTTTCTGACCTGTGTTCAATACTCACCTACCTGTCTCTATCTTACCTGTGTTCAATACTAACCTACCTGTCTCTATCTTACCTGTTTTCAATGCTCACCTACCTGTCTCTTTTTACCTGTGTTCAGTACTCACCTACCTGTCTCCTTCTTACCTGTGTTCAAAACTCACCTACCTGTCTCTGTCTTACCTGTGTTCAATACTCACCTACCTGTCTCTCTTACCTGTGTTCAATACTCACCTACATGTCTCTATCTTACCTGTGTTCAATACTCACCTACCTGTCTCTATCTTACCTGTGTTCAATACTCACCTACCTGTCTCTATCTTACCTGTGTTCAATACTCACCTACCTGTCTCTGTCTTACCTGTGTTCAATACTCACCTACCTGTCTCTATCTTACCTGTGTTCAATACTCACCTACCTGTCTCTATCTTACCTGTGTTCAATACTCACCTACCTGTCTCTATCTTACCTGTGTTCAATACTCACCTACCTGTCTCTATCTTACCTGTATTCAATACTCACCTACCTGTCTCTATCTTACCTGTTTTCAATACTCACCTACCTGTCTCTATCTTACCTGTGTTCAATACTCACCTACCTGTCTCTATCTTACCTGTTTTCAATACTCACCTACCTGTCTCTATCTTACCTGTTTTCAATGCTCACCTACCTGTGTCTTTTTACCTGTGTTCAGTACTCACCTACCTGTCTCTTTCTTACCTGTGTTCAAAACTCACCTACCTGTCTCTGTCTTATCTGTGTTCAATACTCACCTACCTGTCTCTCTTACCTGTGTTCAATACTCACCTACATGTCTCTATCTTACCTGTGTTCAATACTCACCTACCTGTCTCTATCTTACCTGTGTTCAATACTCACCTACCTGTCTCTATCTTACTTGTGTTCAATACTCACCTACCTGTCTCTTTCTTACCTGTGTTCAATACTCACCTACCTGTCTCTGTCTTACCTGTGTTCAATACTCACCTACCTGTCTCTATCTTACCTGTGTTCAATACTCACCTACCTGTCTCTATCTTACCTGTGTTCAATACTCACCTACCTGTCTCTTTCTTACCTGTGTTCAATAGTCACCTACCTGCTCTTTCTTACCTGTGTGCAACAATAATGGTGTTCATAAACTCCTGTGAGATGTATAGAGACATAAACACAGAGGAGAAAAAGCCCATCCAACGCTAAGTGATGTCAATGTTCTAGAACCACCCAGAGCTGTAGTATGCATACCAAGTAGATATCTGGTAGTTCAGAGGGTAATTCTTCTACATTTACTTTTATTTCAGAGACTGAAAGAAAGAGTGGGTTATTTTTCCCTTGGGGGAATAGTTGAAGACCCATGCAGTTTACAATGCAGGTAGACACACACACACAAACACAGCCACACACACACACACACACACACACACACACACACACACACACACACACACGTTTGTTTTACTCTCCTTGTTGGGATTAAACAATTGATTCCCGTTCAAAATCCTATTTTCCCTAACCCCTAACCCTAACCTTATCTCCCACTTGCTGACTGCTAGCTCTAAGTGCACTCCTCTGGACAACACTCTGTCTGTCTTCCATGCCTGGTATTACAACAGACTAGACACATGTGGTCTATAGAGTGGATCTGAGGTACAGTTTCTGGCCATTCTTAATTTAATAGATTGTATTTCATTCATCCTCTCAAAGTCTCTTAAGTGTCAATTTCCACCATGCGATTTTCCAGATTACCAATAGGCTCCTGCTGTAATTCTACCTTCATAAGGAAAAACATGAAAAATGATTGGGTTACGGTGGTTGGCTTGAAAAATATACAGACTCCTGATTAGTTGATGATTGGCAGTGAGTTCTTTGAATAAGATCAAGGCTGGAAAATAGGATCCCCCCTTCTGCTTAAGTTACCTCCCGTTCACAGATCTGATAGGAATGGATAGGTGAAAGCAATATGGCAGAATCGAGGTGGGGTTGTCCATCAATCACACTCCAGGCAACTCATGTAGATCTGTGATGCATAAAGTAGCTTCACCTTGCCATCTCATACATTTTACATTTTTAGTCATTTAGCAGACGCTCTTATCCAGAGCGACTTACAGTTAGTGAATACATATATATATTTTTTTTATACTGGACCCCCGTGGGAATCGAACCCACAACCCTGGCGTTGCAAACGCCATGCTCTATCAACTGAGCTACATCCCTGCTAGCCATTCCCTCCCCTACCCTGGACGAATTGTGCGCCGCCCATGAGTCTCCCGGTCACGGCCGGCTGCGACAGAGCCTGGATTCAAACCAGGATCTCTAGTGTCACAGTTAGCACTGCGATGCAGTGCCTTAGACCACTGCGCCACTCAGGAAACTTATACAGGTATGGAATTAAGGTATGGAATTAAACGCACACCTCTCTCTCTCTCTCTCTCTCTCTCTCTCTCTCTCTCTCTCTCTCTCTCTCGCCCTTGCCCTCTCTCTCTCTCTCTCTCTCTCTCTCCCTTGCCCCCCTCCTCTCTCTCTCTCTCTCTCTCTCTCTCCTTGCCCTTGCCCTTGCCCTTGCCCTTGCCCTTGCCCTTGCCCTTGCCCTTGCCCTTGCCCTTGCCCTTGCCCTTGCCCTTGCCCTCTCTCTCTCTCTCTCTCTCCCTCTCTCTCTCTTTCTCTCTCTCTCTCCTTCTCGCCCTTGCCCTCTCTCTCTCTCTCTATCTCTCTCTCTCTCTCTCTCTGACCTCATATCTTTAAACAGACCCCTGCAGTGGTTTCATTCACCAGTCAGGTGTCTAGAGTTCTGGCATGCCAAGCTGTGAAGCAAACCTCAGATATGCATGTGGTAGTATATGACTAAGTAGGTATTGGTGCTGTTTGAATCATTTCATTCGGGCAGTTTAGAAATGTGAATAAACGTATAAACCATACACATGTAGGCCAATGACCAGGTCAGACTGGTTCAGGTGTACAAAGGTGTTGTAGCGCCTATTGAAGTACGTTAACATATCCTAGGGCTCTATTCTAAAAAACACAATGGTAAATCTTAGCGAATGCATTGGGCAGGACAAAAAAAAGCCTTAACTGAGGAGGCTATGCTTGGTTTTTATTCAAATTAAATGAAAAACAAGCAATCTAATTTAAAAAATCTATATATATATTTCTAAATAGGATGGGGTCAGAAGCAAGATATCATGAATCGCATTTCTCTCGTTCCATGGCATTGTGTGCACACGTAGGCCTAAATGTCTTTACGCGTAACATTTACACTAATATACAAAATACTAGGCTCCTGTCAATTATATTGTTGTCTATGTGCAAGACACATTGTCAAAACAATCTGCCATTAATATGACATTATAGGAGGACTGAATAGTTTGGAGGAGCGGGTCTTTGGTAATCGGACGAGGGGCGCTATTTGAAAATGGGGATGGATAGCCTACTTGATCAAGCGAAATTAAGTATGCAGGTATGTGAATTGTGAATCATGAAAAAGCATGAGGGCAAAAAACCTCCAAAATATTTCAAGGCACTCTCAGCAGACCATTTAAAACCCCTTCATTCATAGGCTACTTGGCTAATGTATGGCCAGGATAAAAATATGTACCTATAAGAAGCTGCTAAACCAGCCTTGATTAATTAAGGGGAGGGTAGGCTATGCTTGGTTTTTAATCAAATTAAATGAAATGGGGGGAAACCAATCGTTTTTTATGTTTCTTAATACGAGATCAACTGGCACAAATGGCACATCTCTCCTTCCATGGGCACTGTGCTTCATGGCTGGATAGGCTGCGCTTCTGCTCTCAAATCCATGCCATTATCACCTGCTTTACATGAAGACCTGCTTTTTGGTGGGACTTAAAACTTCTTAAAGGTGGACTGGTAATTTGTAATCTCATATTCATTATCTCCAGCACCACACCAGTGTCTTCATATACATTGAGTACAAAATCTTGTAGAGTCCATGCCCGTTGAATTGAGGCTGTTTTGAGGGCAAAAGGGGGGGTGCAACTCAATATTAGGAAAGTGTTCCTAATGTCTGATATACTCATACTCCATTTGGGTCGCAACAACACACTGCCCCACATCCGTATTGATAGGATTTATGTTTCCATGACAATATATTTAAGTGACATCAAAGCATTGAGCAGTTATAGAGGTTTTCTGAGTGGCTCAGCTCTCCAATCTTATAGAAGACCTCAGCAACGAACATTAGAGTGAACGAATCTGCTGAGCTAGACGCAGTCAGTGATAAAGCATTTTCATGGGCATGGATATCGTGGATATCGTGGAAATGGTGGAGGTCATGGGCATTGCCCTGGGAGTCATAGGATTAATACTTACCATCGTGATCTGTGCACTCCCCACCTGGATAGAGACAACCTTCATAGCAGCTGACTTTACCACCACAGAGGTGCACTTGCGCGGCCTCTGGATGAGTTGTGTGACCCAAAGCACGGGACAGACACAGTGTAATGTGCACAACTTAAGGGGGAACAGGCCCCCCAGTATGGAGTATGCCGGAGCCATGATCCTCACTGCCATCATCCTGGGGGTTCTGGGGGTCACGGTCTCCATGGTTGGAGCCAAGTGCACCAACTGCATCAAAGAACAAACGTCTCAGGCCAAGTTGATAATTATCTCTGGAATACTTTTCATGCTGGCCGGAATTCTCATCCTCATCCCTGTTTCCATGGTAGCCATTTCAATCATCAGTGATTCCTCCAATAGGATTGGAGGAAAGACTGAGCTGGGGGCCTTGCTGTACTTCGGCTGGGGGCGGCCGCCTTGCTCCTGGGCATGGGCACAGGCAAGTGTTTTGGATTACTTGGCTCAATTCAATAGGTGGTCCGCCTCCATGCTCCTGATAGGAGGGACCATACTCTGCTGCTGCATCTTCAAGAGGATCCAGACAGACTCAACAACGACTCAATCAACCTCTCGCTAACAGCTCTGTCTGCTAAAGGTCATAGAGGAGTTTATGTCATATTGTGGTTGGGACCATAGTCTGGTGCAGCTGCTGCTGCTACTGCTTTAAGAGAGACATTCCAAACTTCACAACTCACTTAAATTCCATCACTGGTATCTCATCTGATCTTATGTTACCATATCACAGTGTTTCTCAATAGAAGTGCACAGAATTAGTCTTCAAAAAGTTTTAGGGGAGCTTGTGCAATATTGCCATATTGCTTACTTTTGCCAGGGCAACAACAAAACAGTTGGGGTAGAAACAGGCTCACCAGTTCCTCACACACGGTAACGACCACACACTTCACCACATCTGTACAGGTTGTGTTTCCATGGCAGCAGATGACGTCAAGCGCCCTTGGGCTTCTGACTGGCCGGGCTCTCTAGTATCACAGAAGAACTCTGCAACAAACATCTGTGAGAAAAGAACATTGAACAATCTGCTGTTTTAGAACTTTGCTTGCAAAGAATGAAGCTGTAGGCCTGTAGCATCCAGGATCTTCTCTGGAAATATAACATCTCCACTGTTCTGGAATCTCTTTGTTGAGTCACATCCTATTCTTGAAAGCAATATGATGATTGATAATGGCTACACTTAAAATGTTAGTCTTCAATGCAGACTTTGATCAGTTGAATCAGGTGTGTTACTGCCTGGCTGGAACAAAAGCCTGCACCCACACTGGCACTTTCAGGGACTGATATTGTTCTTTGAATCAGTAACCCTTACTATAAATGGCCACATAAAATATATTGCCATGTGTTGAATCAGTGATGCACAGAATCGACTCACAGTTACCACTTCCTTTTAAAACCACTTGAGAGGGAGATGTAAGCATGCTGTCTAAGGGCTGGGGTTGAAGTGGGATGTTTCTATAGGTGGTGGAAATACCACCAAATTAAACAACTTTTCCATTATTATTTACAATAAAATGCAACTCTTTTTAAATTGCAACTCTTGTGCTGTCTCCTGACTTCATTTGGTGGAACCTCGTTCTTCTTCCTACCTCGTGGTCTGAGTTGATAACCAGATGTTAGTGGGTCAAAAATACGATTCCATCATCGCCAATGTAAGCTAGGGTGGACTTAGCGATTTGGGAGCCCATTTCAAAATGCCTTTGAGGGGACCCCCTACCCACCAAAATGGACATGTCCCCTATAAATGAACCGCTAAAATTATTAATGCGCGTTAATTTCTTATTTATTTCAGGCCATTATGAAATGTAAACACCCTATAAAGCTGTGGCTAACACATTTGGGTAAAAACAACTGTCAGAATCAGTCGGTAAGGGACCCATGACAGCTGCGTGCAAGTTACTTGCTGTTTTCACACCCATCACTTCCTCTCTGTTTCTGTCCTGCCAACCCTAGGCCAAGTTTACACCTGACATCTCTTATCGAACGCAGACACCAGCCTGACCTATTTACCATAAACGCTCAACTTCACGTCTGCTTCATTAGTTTCTCACTATGGTTTCCTGTAAAAGGGCAAAAGAAATTGGTCTATCTGTTCATACCAACTGATTTAGATTTAAACCTAACTGTGTTTTCCCCATTTGGTCACAGCTGCAGACGTAATTATGACTTCTTCCTAATAATTGATGCTAATTCTGACGTTGGGTTCACCTCCCCAGACTCCCCATTTCTACCTAGTTCCTTATAGTCTGTGTCTGAGTAGTGAGGAACTACAAGGACATAGTTTTGATCTGGTTCTGTTCGTAAAGTCATTTTCAGTAGAAATGAAAAAGTCAGGGATGAACGGCATACAGTGTTGTATTTTTGTTTACAGCTCCTTTATTGCAGTAGGGTCAACCAGGGATCTTATGAAATATATTGTGTTGGTGTGTGTTGGGTCTCATATTCCTCAGCAGGATCCAAGGGGTTTAAGGAAATGTATTTGGCTATACACTGACTCTCTGTGTGTTGGTCTGCCCTTTAAAGACATCCCCATATAGTGTAAACAACTGTTCTATTTCTACTGACCTTCTGTGTATAGTGGGGAAAAAAAAGTATTTAGTCAGCCACCAATTGTGCAAGTTCTCCCACTTAAAAAGATGAGAGAGGCCTGTAATTTTCATCATAGGTACACGTCAACTATGACAGACAAATTGAGAGAAAACAATTCCAGAAAATCACATTGTAGGATTTTTCATGAATTTATTTGCAAATTATGGTGGAAAATGAGTATTTGGTCACCTACAAACAAGCAAGATTTCTGGCTCTCACAGACCTGTAACTTCTTCTTTAAGAGGCTCCTCTGTCCTCCACTCGTTACCTGTATTAATGGCACCTGTTTGAACTTGTTATCAGTATAAAAGTCACCTGTCTACAACCTCAAACAGTCACACTCCAAACTCCACTATGGCCAAGACCAAAGAGCTGTCAAAGGACACCAGAAACAAAATTGTAGACCTGCACCAGGCTGGGAAGACTGAATCTGCAATAGGTAAGCAGCTTGGTTTGAAGAAATCAACTGTGGGAGCAACTATTAGGAAATGGAAGACATACAAGACCACTGATAATCTCCCTCGATCTGGGGTTCCACGCAAGATCTCACCCCGTGGGGTCAAAATGATCACAAGAACGGTGAGCAAAAATCCCAGAACCACACGGGGGGACCTAGTGAATGACCTGCAGAGAGCTGGGACCAAAGTAACAAAGCCTACCATCAGTAACACACTACGCCGCCAGGGACTCAAATCCTGCAGTGCCAGACGTGTCCCCCTGCTTAAGCCAGTACATGTCCAGGCCCGTCTGAAGTTGGCTAGAGTGCATTTGGATCATCCAGAAGAGGATTGGGAGAATGTCATATGGTCAGATGAAACCAAAATAGAACTTTTTGGTAAAAACTCAACTCGTCGTGTTTGGAGGACAAAGAATGCTGAGTTGCATCCAAAGAACACCATACCTACTGTAAAGCATGGGGGTGGATACATCATGCTTTGGGGCTGTTTTTCTGCAAAGGGACCAGGACGACTGATCCGTGTAAACGAAAGAATGAATGGGGCCATGTATCGTGAGATTTTGAGTGAAAACCTCCTTCCATCAGCAAGGGCATTGAAGATGAAACGTGGCTGGGTCTTTCAGTATGACAATGATCCCAAACACAACGCCCGGGCAACGAAGGAGTGGCTTCGTAAGAAGCATTTCAAGGTCCTGGAGTGGCCTAGCCAGTCTCCAGATCTCAACCTCATAGAAAATCTTTGGAGGGAGTTGAAAGTCTGTGTTGCCCAGCGACAGCCCCAAAACATCACTGCTCTAGAGGAGATCTGCATGGAGGAATGGGCCAAAATTCCATTAACAGTGTGTGAAAACCTTGTGAAGACTTACAGAAAATGTTTGACCTGTGTCATTGCCAACAAAGGGTATATAACAAAGTATTGAGAAACTTTTGTTATTGACCAAATACTTATTTTCCACCATAATTTGCAAATAAATTCATAAAAAATCCTACAATGTGACTTTCTGGATTTTTTTTCTCATTTTGTCTGTCATAGTTGACGTGTACCTATGATGAAAATTACAGGCCTCTCTCATCTTTTTAAGTGGGAGAACTTTCACAATTGGTGGCTGACTAAATACTTTTTTCCCCCACTGTATGTAGACAGACAGGGAGGCAGACAGACAGACAGACAAAGAAAGGCAGTGTATAGCCAACATACATGTCCCTGAACTCAGCCAATCCTTTATAAAGAATATGAACTCGTCTACTTGATGCTGCTTTGATTTGAGTCATTACTTTGTGTTCCTGTGAACACCTGTCCTTGTGTGCGCCACAAATGGAACCCTATTCCCTACATAGTAAACTACTTTTGACTAGAGCCCTATGTTTGGGTCCTCCACCTTGTCCTTTATCCCTGAGTGAAGGGTCCTTCATCCTTGAGGGAAGGGTCCTATATCCCAGAGGGAAGAGTGTTTTATCCCTGAGGAAAGGGTCCTTTATTTATCCCTGGGGGAAGGGTCATTTATCTCTGAGGGAAGAGTACTTTATCCCTGAGGGAAGAGTCCTTTATCCCAGAGGGAAGGGTCCTTTATCCCAGAGGGAAGAGTCCTTTATCAATGAGGGAAGGGGGTTTTATCCCTAAAGGGAAGTGTCCTTTAACTCTCCTTGAGTGAAGGGTCCTTTATTTATCCCTGGGGGAAGGGTCCTTTATCTCTGAGGGAAGGGTACATTATCCCTGAGGGAAGGGTGTTTCATCTCTGAGGGTAGAGTTCTTTATCCCTGACGGAAGTGTCCTTTATCCCTGAGGGAAGAGTGTTTTATCCCTGAGAGAAGTGACCTTTATCCCTGAGGGAAGGGTCTTTTAATTATCCCTGAGGGAAGGGTTCTTTCTCCCTGAGTGAAGGGTATTGTCACGCCCTGGCTCTGGGGACTCTTAAATGTTGAGCCAGGGTGTGGATTTTAATTGTTTAGTTTTCTATGTTTTTCGTTCTAGATCATGTATATCTATGTTGGCCAGGGTGGTTCCCAATCAGAAACAGCTGTAGCTCGTTGTCTCTGATTGGGGACCATACTTAGGCAGCCTTTTGGCATTTTAGTTTTGTGGGATCTTGTTCCATTTGGTTTGTTGTATGACCTAGGACTTCACGTATCGTTTTGTTGTTTTGGTTCGTGTTGTGTACACTAAATAAAGTATGTACGCCTATCATGCTGCGCCTTGGTCCGCTTCTCATAACGATCGTGACAGAAGATCCCACCACCAGAGGACCAAGCAGCGTGCCAAACAGGAGAAGTTGGCGATGTCCCAGGTGGGCAAATGGTGGTCTTGGGAGGACATATTCGCGGGCAGAGGGCCATGGGCAAAATTAAATGCCCAGGCAGGAGAGGAGAAACGGCGCCAACCGTGCCTACGACGGACACGCGGGAGGCAACCCCAATAGATTTTTTGGGGGGGGCACACGGCGTGGACGACGGGGCTGCTGGAGGCAGCTACAGGACGAATCGGCGGACTAGGAGAGGAGGCCACCAGGTTTGGGGGCCTGGAAGGGTGGTTGGCGGAGCCTAGAGGTAGAGCAGAGCCAACTCCCCGTACTCAGGCTAGGCAGCGTGAGACTGGGCAGGTTCCGGGTTATGCGGAGCCACGTACTGTGCCGCGAGTGTTCCGGCACAGTCCTGTACGTCCTGTGCTAGCACCACACACGTGTCGTGCTAAGGTGGGCATGCAGCCAGGACGGAGTGTGCCGGCTCAACGCTCGTGGCCTCCAGTACCCCTCCTCGGTCCCGGATATCCTGCGCCAGTGCCACGTGCTGTAGTGCCAGAACGAGTGCACAGCCCTGTACGTCCTGTGCTGATGCCTCACACAGATTGTGTGGAAATAGGCATTCAGCCAGGACCGGGTTGTGTCAGCTCTCCGCTCCAGACCTCCAGTCCGTCTCCACAGTCCAGCCCGGCCTGTTTCCTGTCCCTCGCACCAAGGCAGTGGTGCGCATCGCCAGCCCGGTCCGGCATGTTCCTGTCCCTCGCACCAAGGCAGTGGTGCGCGTCGCCAGCCCGGTCCGGCATGTTCCTGTCCCTCGCACCAAGCCTGTGGTGCGCGTCGCCAGCCCGGTCCGGCCTGTTCCTGTCCCTCGCACCAAACCAGTGGTGCGCGTCGCCAGCCCGGTCCGGCCTGTTCCTGTCCCTCGTACCAAGCCTGTGGTGCGCGTCGCCAGCCCTGTCCTGCCTGTTCCTGTCCCTCGCACCAAGTCTGTGGTGCGCGTCGCCAGCCCGGTCCGGCCCGTTCCTGCTCCCCGCACCAAGCCAGTGGTGCGCGTTGTCAGTCCGGCATGGCCCGTGCCTGTTCCACCGGTGCCTGGTACGGAACCGGGCAGCTGCTCCACTACGGAGCCAGAGCAATCCGCTCCACCGGTGTCCAGACCAGATCAGGGGCGCTACGGGGGGTTGGAAAGAGAGTGGTGGTCACGCCCGGAGCAGGATCCGCCTCCGAGGCGGAATGCCCACCCGGCCCCTACCCTCTTGTGTTTGGTTGGCGCGGTCGCAGTCCGCGCCTTTGGGGGGGTACTGTCACGCCCTGGCTCTGGGGACTCTTAAATGTTCAGCCAGGGTGTGGATTTTCATTGTTTAGTTTTCTATGTTTTTCGTTCTAGATCGTGTATATCTATGTTGGCCAGGGTGGTTCCCAATCAGAGACAGCTGTAGCTCGTTGTCTCTGATTGGGGACCATACTTAGGCAGCCTTTTGGCATTTTAGTTTTGTGGGATCTTGTTCCGTTTGGTTTGTTGTATGACCTAGGACTTCACGTATCGTTTTGTTGTTTTGGTTCGTGTTGTGTACACTAAATAAAGTATGTACGCCTATCACGCTGCGCCTTGGTCCGCTTCTCATAACAATCGTGACAGGTATTTTAATTATCCCTGAGGGAAGGGTTGTTTATCCCAGAGGAAAGAGTCCTTTATCTCTGAGGGAAGGGTACTTTATCCTTATTTATACTATAAGAGGATATGAAACCCAGACTTTGTCTGTCTTGTTAGACCATTCGGAAGGTATTCAGACACCTTGAACTTTTAAACATTTAGTTACGTTACAGCCTTATTTTATAATGTATTAAATAGTTTTTTCCCCTCATCAATATACACACAATACATCATAATAACAAAGCAAAAACACTACACTACAACTATGAAACTACAAGCTTGGCACACCTGTATTTGGGGAGTTTTTCCCGTTTTCCTCTGCAGATCCTCTCAAGCTCTGTAAGGTTGGATGGGGAGCGTCGCTACACAACTATTCTCAGGTCTCTCCAGAGATGTTCGACCGGGTTCAAGTCCAGGCTCTGGCTGTGCCACTCAGGAACATTCAGAGACTTGTCCTGAAGCCACTCCTGCGTTGTCTTGGCTGTGTGCTTAGGGTCGTTGTTCTGTTGGAAGGTGAACCTTTGCCCCAGTCTGGGGTCCTGAGCGCTCTGGAGCAGGTTTTAATCAAGGATCTCTCTGTACTTTGCTCCATTCATTTTTCCCTCGATCCCGACTAGTCTCCCAGTCCCTGCCGCTGAAAAACATGTTGCCACCACCATGCTTCATTCAGGCCAAAGAGTTAAATCTTGGATTAATCAGACCAGAGAATCTTGTTTCTCCTGGTCTGAGAGTCTTTAGGTGCCTTTTTTGGAAAACTCCAAGCGGGTTGTCATGTGCCTTTTACTGAGGAGTGGCTTCCGTCTGGCCACTCTACCTTAAAGGCTTGATTGGTGGAGTGGTGCAGAGATGGTTGCCCTTCTGGAAGGTTCTCCCATCTCCACAGAGGAACTGTGGAGCTCTGTCAAAGTGACTATCGAGTTCTTGGTCACCTCCCTGACCAAGGCCCTTCTCCCCTATTGCTCAGTTTGGCAGGGCAGCCAGCTCTAGGAAGAGTTTTGGTGGTTCCAAACTTCTTCCATTTAACAATGATGGAGGCCACTGTGTTCTTGGGGACCTTCAATGCTGCAGATATTTTTTGGTACCGTTCCCCAGATCTGTGCCTCGACATAATCCTATCTCTGAGTTCTAAGGACAATTCCTTCGACCTCATGGCTTGTGTTTTGCTCTGACATGCACTGTCAGCTGTGGGACCTTATATAGACAGTTGTGTGCCTTTCCAAATCATGTTGAATCAATTGAATTTACCACAGGTGGACTCCAATCAAGTTGTAGAAACATCTCAAGGATGATCAATGGAAACAAGATGCACCCGAGCTCAATTTGGAGTCTTGTAGCAAAGGGTCTGAATACTTATTTTTTTTTTTACAAATTTGGTAAAATCTCAAAAGAATTGTTTTTGCTTAGTCATAATGGGGTATTGTGTGTAGATTGATGAGGGAAAAAAACTATTTAATCAATTTTAGAACAAGTAGGTAATGTAACAAAATGTGGAAAAAGTCAAGGGGTCTGAATACTTTCTGAATGCACTGTAAATGGCCAAGTGGGTAACAGCAAGGACATGGTCTTTAGTGATGTCTCAGCACTGACTGACCATTAGCTGTCTGTCAACGACACTGGGATTTACACAGAACAACATGAACTGCTTTAGTGCCACTGCACCAGTTGTATAACGCTCATAGACACTTAGCCTACCTACCTGTCTCTTTCTGACCTGTGTTCAATACTCACCTACCTGTCTCTATCTGACCTGTGTTCAAAACTCACCTACCTGTCTCTTTCTGACCTGTGTTCAATACTCACCTACCTGTCTCTATCTGACCTGTGTTCAATACTCACCTACCTGTCTCTCTTACCTGTGTTCAATACTCACCTACCTGTCTCTATCTGACCTGTGTTCAATACTCACCTACCTGTCTCTATCTTACCTGTGTTCAATACTCACCTACCTGTCTCTTTCTGACCTGTGTTCAATACTCACCTACCTGTCTCTCTTACCTGTGTTCAATACTCACCTACCTGTCTCTATTACCTGTGTTCAATACTCACTTACCTTTCTCTATCTTACCTGTGTTCAATACTCACCTACCTGTCTCTATCTGACCTGTGTTCAAAACTCACCTACCTGTCTCTTTCTTACCTGTGTTCAACACTCACTTACCTTTCTCTATCTTACCTGTGTTCAATACTCACCTGTCTTTCTCTATTTTACCTGTGTTCAATACTCACCTACCTGTCTCTATCTTACCTGTGTTCAATACTCACCTACCTGTCTCTATCTTACCTGTGTTCAAAACTCACCTACCTGTCTCTATCTTACCTGTGTTCAATACTCACTTACCTTTCTCTATCTTACCTGTGTTCAATACTCACCTGTCTTTCTCTATTTTACCTGTGTTCAATACTCACCTACCTGTCTCTATCTTACCTGTGTTCAATACTCACCTACCTGCCTCTTTCTTACCTGTGTTCAATACTCACCTACCCTTCTCTATCTTACCTGTGTTCAATGCTCACTTACCTGTCTCTTTCTGACCTGTGTTCAATACTCACCTACCTGTCTCTATCTTACCTGTGTTCAATACTCAACTACCTGTCTCTATCTTACCTGTGTGCAACAATAATGGTGTTCATAAACTCCTGTGAGATTTATAGACACATAAAAAGAAAAAGCCCATCCAATGCTAAGTGATGTCAATGTTCTAGAACCACCCAGAGCTGTAGTATGCATACCAAGTAGATATCTGGTAGTTCAGAGGGTCACTCTTCTAGAACCACCCAGAGCTGTAGTATGCATACCAAGTAGATATCTGGTAGTTCAGAGGGTCACTCTTCTAGAACCACCCAGAGCTGTAGTATGCATACCAAGTAGATATCTGGTAGTTCAGAGGGTAACTCTTCTAGAACCACCCAGAGCTGTAGTATGAATACCAAGTAGATATCTGGTAGTTCAGAGGGTCACTCTTCTAGAACCACCCATAGCTGTAGTATGCATACCAAGTAGATATCTGGTAGTTCAGAGGGTAACTCTTCTAGAACCACCCAGAGCTGTAGTATATTTGTTTTACTCTCCTTGTTGGGATCAAACAATTGATTCCCGTTCAAAATCATTTTTTCCCTAAACCCTAACACTTAACCTAACCCTAACCTTAACTCCCCCACCAACTTCCCACTTGCTGACTGCTAGCTCTAAGTGCACTCCTCTGAACAACACTCTGTCTGTCTTCCATGCCTGGTATTACAACAGACTGGACATGTGTGGTCTATAGAGTGGATCTGAGATACAGTTTCTGGCCATTCTTAATTTAATAGTTTGTATTTCATTCATCCTCTCAAAGTCCCCCGTGCGTTTTTCCAGATTGCCAAAAGGCTCCTGCTGAAAATTCTGCCTTTATAAGGAAAAACATGAAGACTGATTGGGTTATGGTGGTTGGCTTGAAAAAAATACAGACACCCGATTAGTTGATGCTTGGCAGTGAGTTCTTTGAATAAGATCAAGGCTGGAAAACAGGACCCCCCTTCTGCTTAAGTTACTTCCCTTTCACAGATCTGATAGGAATGGATAGGTGAAAGCAATATGGCAGAATCGAGGGGGGGTTGTCCATCAATCACACTCTAGGCACATCATGTAGATCTGAGATGCATAAAGTAGCTTCACCTTGCCATCTCATATAGGTATGGAATTACACACACACACACCTCTCTCTCTCTCTTTCTCTCTCTCTCGCTCTCTTGCTCTCTCTCTCTCTCTCTCTCTCTCTCTCTCTGACCTAATATCTTTAAACCAACCCCATGCAGTGGTTTCGTTCACCAGTCAGGTGTCTAGAGTCCTGGCAGGCTGTGAAGCAACCCCTAACCTCAGACATGCATGTGGTAGTATATGACTAAGTAAGTACTGGTGCTGTTTGAATCATTTCATCTGGGCAGTTTATAAATGTGAATAAACGTATAAACCCAAACACCTGTAGGCCAAGGACCAGGTCAGACTGGTTCAGCTGTACACAGGTGCTGTATCTCCCATTGAAGTACGAAGGCAGCATGCAGCGCTCCATACTCCATTTCTTTAAAATCACTATCTAATTGCTGTTATGTTTTTATATCTGTTGCCTTCGTACTTCAATGAAACTAGTTTATAAAATTGAACCTGCAACATGATTCAGTGTTTTTAAAAACATTCCTATATGTAGTTTAAGAACATATAACAAAGCTACTTGTCCATGGCTGCAGACATGTCAGGCATTTCTATTAACCCTTTCATGACAACAGTGAACCGTTCTTTCTTTCTTTACATATCCTAGGGCTCTATTAAAAACCCCAATAGTAAATCTTAGCGAATGCATTGGGCAGGACAAAAAAAAAGCCTTAACTGAGGAGGCTATGCTTGGTTTTTAATCAAATTAAATGAAAAACAAGCAATGTAATTTAAAAAAACAACAACAATATTTCTAAATAGGATGGGGTCAGAAGCA
This sequence comes from Coregonus clupeaformis, assembly GCF_020615455.1. Lineage (NCBI taxonomy): Eukaryota > Metazoa > Chordata > Actinopteri > Salmoniformes > Salmonidae > Coregonus > Coregonus clupeaformis. The sequence continues at coordinate 36,251,273 of NC_059218.1, forward strand.
AGATTTCATGAATCTAATTTCTCTCGTTCCATGGCATTGTGTGCACTCGTAGGCCTAAATGTCTTTACGCGTAACATTTAAACTTCTATACAAAATACTAGGCTCCTGTCAATTATATTGTTGCCTATGTCTGAGACACATTGTCAAAAGAATCTGCCATTAATATGGCATTATAGGAGGACTGAATAGTTTGGAGGAGCGCGTCATTGGTAATCGGATGAAGGGCGCTCTTTGAAAATGGGGATGGATAGCCTACTTGAACAATCAAAATTAAGTATGCAGGTATGTGAATTGTGACTCATGAAAAAGCATGAGGGCAAAAAATCTCAAATATTTCAAGGCACTCTCAGCAGACCATTTAAAACCGCTTAATTCATAGGCTACTTGGCTAATGTATGGCCAGGATAAAAATATGTACCTATGCGAAGCTGCTAAACCAGCCTTGATTAATTAAGGGGACGGTAGGCTATGCTTGGTTTTTAATCAAATTAAATTAAATGGGGGGAAACCAATAGTTTTTTATGTTTCTTAATACGACATCAACTGGCACAAATGGCACATCTCTCCTTCCATGGGCACTGTGCTTCATTGCTGGATAGGCTGCGCTTCCGCTCTCAAATTCAATGCCATTATCACCTGCTTTACATGAAGACCTGCTTTTTGGTGGGACTTAACATTTCTTAAATGTGGACTGCTAATTTGTAATCTCATATTCATTATCTCCAGCACCATACCAGTGTCTTCATATACATTGAGTACAAAATCTTGTAGAGTCCATGCCCGTTGAATTTAGGCTGTTTTGAGGGCAAAAGGGGGGGTGCAACTCAATATTAGGAAAGTGTTCATATTGTCTGAAATACTCAGACTCCATTTGGGTCGCAACAACACACTGCCCCACATCCGTATTGATAGGATTTATGTTTCCATGACAACATATTTAAGTGACATCACAGCATTGAGCAGTTATAGAGGTCTTCTGATTGGCTCAGCTTGCCAATCTTATAGAAGACCTCAGCAACAAAATTCAGAGTGAACGAATCTGCTGAGCAAGACGCAGTTAGGGATACAGCATTTCAATGGGCATGGATATTGTGGATATCGTGGAAATGGTGGATGTCGTGGGCATTGCCCTGGGAGTCATAGGATTAATACTTACCATCGTGATCTGTGCACTCCCCACCTGGATAGAGACAACCTTCATAGCAGCTAACTTTACCACCACAGAGGTGTACTTGCTTGGCCTGTGGATGAGTTGTGTGACCCAAAGCACGGGACAGACACAGTGTGAAGTGCACAACTTAAGTTTGGAGAATTCCGGAGCCACGATCCTCACTGCCATCATCCTGGGGGTTCTGGGGGTCACGGTTTCCATGGTTGGAGCCAAGTGCACCAACTGCATCAAAGAATAAACTTCTCAGGCCAAGTTGATAATCATCTCTGGAATACTTTTCATCCTGGCCGGAACTCTCATCCTCATCCCTGTTTCCATGGCAGCCAGATCAAACATCACTCCTCCAAGTGGATCGGAGGGAAGACTGAGCTGGGGACCTCGCTGTAGTTAGGCTGGGGGGCGGCCAGACAGACTCAACAACGACTCAATCAACCTCTTGCTAACAGCTCTGTCTGCAAAAGGTCATAGAGGAGTTTATGTCATATTGTGGTTGGGACCATAGTCTGGTGCAGCTGCTGCTGCTACTGCTTTAAGAGAGAAATTCCCAACTTAACAACTCACTTAAATTCCATCACTGGTATCTCATCTGATCTTATGTTACCATATCACAGTGTTTCTCAATAGAAGTGCACAGAATTAGTCTTCAAAAAGTCTTAGGGGAGCTTGTGCAGTATTGCCATATTGCTTACTTCTGACAGGACAACAACAAAACAGTTGGGGTAGAAACAGGCTCACCAGTTCCTCACACACAGTAACGACCACACACTTCACCACATCTGTACAGGTTGTGTTTCCATGGCAGCAGATGACGTCAAGCGCCCTTGGACTTCTGACTGGCCGGGCTCTCTAGTATCACAGAAGAACTCTGCAACAAACATCTGTGAGAAAAGAACGTTGAACAATCTGCTGTTTTAGAACTTTGCTTGCAAAGAATGAAGCTGTAGGCCTGTAGCATCCAGGATCTTCTCTGGAAATATAACATCTCCACTGTTCTGGAGTCTCTTTGTTGAGTCACATCCTTGTTCTTCCAGGAAGTGCATGTTGATGGGCATGGAGATCGTGGGCATCACTATGGGAGTAATGGGATGGATTGTCTCCATAGTGGCCTGTGCTTTGTTTACATCGGGATTGATGGACTTTCCACAGTACAGAGAGGTCAGACTAACTCAGATCATCACTTACTTCTCCATTATTCTAGGGTTGCTAGGGATGATACTCTCCATCTCAGCTACAGTGCACCAACTGTACCCAGAGAAATATGAATATGTCTAAAGTTGAAGTGATTATCTTTGGCAGAATATTCTTCATCCTGGCTGGTCTCATCCACCTGATCTTGATCTTCTTGGTTGCCCTTGACTTGACACTAAACTCGGACCATGAGAACTTCCTGCGGAGTAATAACCTGATGTTCTCAGCTGAATTTAATAGGTGGGCCGCTTCACTGCTTCTGATAGGAGGGACCATAGTCTGCTGCTGCTTCATAAAAGAAAGCCTGAGTTGACAACTGACTCTGATTCCCTAAATCGTGTCTTACACGACCATAATTTATCTGAGCCATTCTACCACTCTAAGCAACAGGTTGTAAGCAATACATGCAGTATAGTTGTAAGCAATATGATGATTGATAATGGCTACACTTTAAATGTTAGTCTTCAATGCAGACTTTGATCAGTCGAATCAGTTGTGTTACTGCCTGGCTGGAACAAAAGCCTGCACCCACACTGGCACTTTCAGGGACTGATATTGTTCTTTGAATCAGTAACCCTTACTATAAATGGCCACATAAAATATATTGCCATGTGTTGAATCAGTGATGCACAGAATCGACTCACCGTTACCACTTCCTTTTAAAACCACTTGAGAGGGAGATGTAAGCATGCTGTCTAAGGGCTGGGGTTGAAGTGGGATGTTTCTATAGGTGGTGGAAATACCACCAAATTAAACAACTTTTCCATTATTATTTACAATAAAATGCAACTCTTATTAAATTGCAACTCTTGTGCTGTCTCCTGACTTCATTTGGTGGTGTCACACCCTGGCTATGGGACTCTAGTTGTTGAGCCAGGGTGTGTTTGTTCTATGTGGTGTGTTTCTATGTTGGGGGTTCTGGTTTGTTGTTTTCTATGTTTGCCTGAGTGACTCCCAATCAGAGGCAACGAGTGTCAGCTGTTGGCTGGTTGTCTCTGATTGGGAGCCATATTTAGCTGTCTGTTTTTCACTTTGTGTTTGTGGGTTTTTGTTCCGTGTTCGGTCATTGATACCGTGGACTTCACGAGTCGTTTATTGTTTTGTTCGTGCTTTAATTAAATAAAGTAAACATGTTCGCTCAACACGCTGCGCCTTGGTCTACTTCTCTCCCTGACGATCGTGACAGAAAAACCCACCGTACCAAGACCAAGCAGCGTGTCCAGGAGCAGGCAGCCTGGACATGGGAGGAAATCCTGGCCGGGATGGATCGCCGGCCATGGAGTGAGACGGTGGAGAGGCGACGGAGAGAGGAGCAGCGGCGTCAGCAGGGTCAACGTCGGACAGGCGAGAGGCAACCCCAAAACATTTTTAGGGGGGGGCACACGGCAGGGGCGACTAGGCAGCAGGAGGCTGCCACAGGGCGATTAGGTGAGGAGGCCACCAGGTTAAGGGGGCTACTGGCGCAGAGGGAGCAGGAGTTAGTGTTGCAGAGGATGGAGCTTTTGGAGGCGATAAGGGAAAGGGGTGAGAAATGAGGCACGGCGAGAGGAACTCGGTAGGCAGCTGAGGGAGCGGGGGGTTATGACGAAACCCAGTCCCGCTCCTCACACCAAGCAAGTGGTGTGCGTCACCAGTCCGGTCCGGCCCGTTCCTGCTTCCCGCACTAAGTGTACGGTGCACGTCGCCAGCCCAGCCCGGCCTGTTCCTGCCCCTCGCACCAAGCCTACGGTGTGCGTCGCCAGCCCAGTCCGGCCCGTTCCTGCTTCCCGCACTAAGTGTACGGTGCACGTCGCCAGCCCAGCCCGGCCTGTTCCTGCCCCTCGCACCAAGCCTACGGTGTGCGTCGCCAGCCCAGCCCGGCCTGTCCCTGCTCCACGCACCAAGCCTACGGTGTGCGTCGCCAGCCCAGCCCGGCCTGTCCCTGCTCCACGCACCAAGCCTACGGTGTGCGTCGCCAGCCCAGCCCGGCCTGTCCCTGCTCCACGCACCAAGCCTACGGTGTGCGTTGCCAGCCCAGCCCGGCCTGTCCCTGCTCCACGCACCAAGCCTACGGTGTGCGTCGCCAGCCCAGCCCGGCCTGTCCCTGCTCCACGCACCAAGCCTACGGTGTGCGTCGCCAGCCCAGTCCGGCCTGTCCCTGCTCCACGCACCAAGCCTACGGTGTGCGTCGCCAGCCCGGTCCGGCCTGTCCCTGCTCCACGCACCAAGCCTACAGTGTGCGTCGACAGCCCAGCCAGGCCTGTCCCTGCTCCACGCACCAAGCCTACGGTGTGCGTCGACAGTCCAGCCCGGCCTGTCCCTGCTCCACGCACCAAGCCTACGGTGTGCGTCGCCAGGCCGGCCCGGCCTGTTCCTGCCACTCGCACCAAGCCTACGGTGCGAGTCGTCAGTTTGGTCCAGCCCGTTCCTGCTACTCGCACCAAGCCCGGGGTGTGAGTCGTCAGCCTGGTAAGGCCCGTCGCTGCTCCACGCACCAGGCCGGGGGTGCGAGTCGTCAGTCCGGTGAGGCCCGTTCCGGCTCCACGCACCGGGCCAGGGGTGCGCGTCGTCAGCCCGGTCCGGTCCGTTCCTGATCCACGCACCAAGCCAGGGGTGCGTATCGTCAGCCCGGTCCGGCCCGTTGCTGCTCCACGCGCCAAGCCAGGGGTGCGCATCGTCAGCCCGGTCCGGTCCGTTCCTGCTCCACGCACCAAGCCAGGGGTGCGTATCGTCAGCCCGGTCCGGTCCGTTCCTGCTCCATGCAACAAGCCAGGGGTGCGTATCGTCAGCCCGGTCCGGCCCGTTGCTGCTCCACGCACCAAGCCGGGGGTGCGCATCGTCAGCCCGGTCCGGTCCGTTCCTGCCTCACGCGCCAAGCCAGGGGTGCGCGTCGTCTGTCCGGCACAACCCGTGCCTGGGTCACCGGTGCCTAACCAGGTACCGGTCAACGGCTCCACTACGGAGCTGAAGCTAACCGCTCCTGCTACGTCCAGGTCAGTTCCGGCCAGCGGGGCCAGACCGGACCGGGGGCGCTGTGGGGGGTTTGTTGGAGGGTGGTGGGCAAGCCCGGAGCCAGAACCGCCGCCGAGGAGGAATGCCCACCCAGCCCTCCCCTGTTATGCTCTTTTTGAGGCTCGGTCGCGGTCCGCGCCTTTAGGGGGGGGTACTGTCACACCCTGGCTATGGGACTCTAGTTGTTGAGCCAGGGTGTGTTTGTTCTATGTGGTGTGTTTCTATGTTGGGGGTTCTGGTTTGTTGTTTTCTATGTTTGCCTGAGTGACTCCCAATCAGAGGCAACGAGTGTCAGCTGTTGGCTGGTTGTCTCTGATTGGGAGCCATATTTAGCTGTCTGTTTTTCACTTTGTGTTTGTGGGTTTTTGTTCCGTGTTCGGTCATTGATACCGTGGACTTCACGAGTCGTTTATTGTTTTGTTCGTGCTTTAATTAAATAAAGTAAACATGTTCGCTCAACACGCTGCGCCTTGGTCTACTTCTCTCCCTGACGATCGTGACAGAAAAACCCACCGTACCAAGACCAAGCAGCGTGTCCAGGAGCAGGCAGCCTGGACATGGGAGGAAATCCTGGCCGGGATGGATCGCCAGCCATGGAGTGAGACGGTGGAGAGGCGACGGAGAGAGGAGCAGCGGCGTCAGCAGGGTCAACGTCGGACAGGCGAGAGGCAACCCCAAAACATTTTTAGGGGGGGCACACGGCAGGGGCGACTAGGCAGCAGGAGGCTGCCACAGGGCGATTAGGTGAGGAGGCCACCAGGTTAAGGGGGCTACTGGCGCAGAGGGAGCAGGAGTTAGTGTTGCAGAGGATGGAGCTTTTGGAGGCGATAAGGGAAAGGGTGAGAAATGAGGCAAGGCGAGAGGAACTCGGTAGGCAGCTGAGGGAGCGGGGGGTTATGACGAAACCCAGTCCCGCTCCTCACACCAAGCAAGTGGTGTGCGTCACCAGTCCGGTCCGGCCCGTTCCTGCTTCCCGCACTAAGTGTACGGTGCACGTCGCCAGCCCAGCCCGGCCTGTTCCTGCCCCTCGCACCAAGCCTACGGTGTGCGTCGCCAGCCCAGTCCGGCCCGTTCCTGCTTCCCGCACTAAGTGTACGGTGCACGTCGCCAGCCCAGCCCGGCCTGTTCCTGCCCCTCGCACCAAGCCTACGGTGTGCGTCGCCAGCCCAGCCCGGCCTGTCCCTGCTCCACGCACCAAGCCTACGGTGTGCGTTGCCAGCCCAGCCCGGCCTGTCCCTGCTCCACGCACCAAGCCTACGGTGTGCGTCGCCAGCCCAGTCCGGCCTGTCCCTGCTCCACGCACCAAGCCTACGGTGTGCGTTGCCAGCCCAGCCCGGCCTGTCCCTGCTCCACGCACCAAGCCTACGGTGTGCGTTGCCAGCCCAGCCCGGCCTGTCCCTGCTCCACGCACCAAGCCTACGGTGTGCGTCGCCAGCCCAGTCCGGCCTGTCCCTGCTCCACGCACCAAGCCTACGGTGTGCGTCGCCAGCCCGGTCCGGCCTGTCCCTGCTCCACGCACCAAGCCTACAGTGTGCGTCGACAGCCCAGCCAGGCCTGTCCCTGCTCCACGCACCAAGCCTACGGTGTGCGTCGACAGCCCAGCCCGGCCTGTCCCTGCTCCACGCACCAAGCCTACGGTGTGCGTCGCCAGGCCGGCCCGGCCTGTTCCTGCCACTCGCACCAAGCCTACGGTGCGAGTCGTCAGCTTGGTCCAGCCCGTTCCTGCTACTCGCACCAAGCCCGGGGTGTGAGTCGTCAGCCTGGTAAGGCCCGTCGCTGCTCCACGCACCAGGCCGGGGGTGCGAGTCGTCAGTCCGGTGAGGCCCGTTCCGGCTCCACGCACCGGGCCAGGGGTGCGCGTCGTCAGCCCGGTCCGGTCCGTTCCTGATCCACGCACCAAGCCAGGGGTGCGTATCGTCAGCCCGGTCCGGCCCGTTGCTGCTCCACGCGCCAAGCCAGGGGTGCGCATCGTCAGCCCGGTCCGGTCCGTTCCTGCTCCACGCACCAAGCCAGGGGTGCGTATCGTCAGCCCGGTCCGGTCCGTTCCTGCTCCACGCACCAAGCCAGGGGTGCGTATCGTCAGCCCGGTCCGGCCCGTTGCTGCTCCACGCACCAAGCCGGGGGTGCGCATCGTCAGCCCGGTCCGGTCCGTTCCTGCCTCACGCGCCAAGCCAGGGGTGCGCGTCGTCTGTCCGGCACAACCCGTGCCTGGGTCACCGGTGCCTAACCAGGTACCGGTCAACGGCTCCACTACGGAGCTGAAGCTAACCGCTCCTGCTACGTCCAGGTCAGTTCCGGCCAGCGGGACCGGACCGGGGGCGCTGTGGGGGGTTTGTTGGAGGGTGGTGGGCAAGCCCGGAGCCAGAACCGCCGCCGAGGAGGAATGCCCACCCAGCCCTCCCCTGTTTTGCTCTTTTTGAGGCGCGGTCGCGGTCCGCGCCTTTAGGGGGGGGTACTGTCACACCCTGGCTATGGGACTCTAGTTGTTGAGCCAGGGTGTGTTTGTTCTATGTGGTGTGTTTCTATGTTGGGGGTTCTGGTTTGTTGTTTTCTATGTTTGCCTGAGTGACTCCCAATCAGAGGCAACGAGTGTCAGCTGTTGGCTGGTTGTCTCTGATTGGGAGCCATATTTAGCTGTCTGTTTTTCACTTTGTGTTTGTGGGTTTTTGTTCCGTGTTCGGTCATTGATACCGTGGACTTCACGAGTCGTTTATTGTTTTGTTCGTGCTTTAATTAAATAAAGTAAACATGTTCGCTCAACACGCTGCGCCTTGGTCTACTTCTCTCCCTGACGATCGTGACAGGTGGAACCTCGTGCTTCTTCCTACCTCGTGGTCTGAGTTGATAACCAGATGTTAGTGGGCCAAAAATACGATTCCATCATCGCCAATGTAAGTTAGGGTGGACTTAGCGATTTGGGAGCCCATTTCAAAATGCCTTCGAGGGGACCCCCTACCCGCCAAAATGGACATTCCCCCTATAAATGAACCGCTATAATTATTCATGTGCGTTAAGTTTTTATTTTATTTCAGGCCATTATGAAATGTAAACACCCTATAAAGCTGTGGCTAACACATTTGTGTAAAAACAACTGTCAGAATCAGTCGGTAAGGGACCCATGACAGCTGCGTGCAAGTTACTTGTTGTTTTCACACCCATCACTTCCTGTCTGTTTCTGTCCTGCCAACCCTAGGCCAAGTTTACACCTGACATCTCTTATCGAACGCAGACACCAGCCTGACCTATTTACCATAAACGCTCAACTTCACGTCTGCTTCATTAATTTCTAACTATGGTTTCCTGTAAAAGGGCAAAAGAAATTGGTCTATCTGTTCATACCAACTGATTTAGATTTAAACCTAACAGTTTTTTCCCCATTTGGTCACAGCTGCAGACGTAACTATGACTTCTTCCTAATATTTGATGGTAATTCTGAAGTTGAGTTGATATCACCAGACTCCCCATTTCTACCTAGTTCCTTATAGGTGTCTGTGTCTGAGTAGTGAGGAACTACAAGGACATAGTTTAGATCTGGTTCTGTTCGTAAAGTCATTTTCAGTAGAAATGAAAAAGTCAGGGATGAACGGCATACAGTGTTGTATTTTTGTTTACAGCTCCTTTATTGCAGTATGGTCACCAAGGGATCTTATGAAATATATTGTTGTCACGATCGTCGGTAAGAGATGAGGACCAAGGCGCAGCGTTGCAGGCAAACATACTCTTTATTGAGCAAAACACGATCAAAACAACAAAAACGGTAACGTGACAGTTCACGGTCAAACACAACCAACTTGAAACAAGATCCCACAAAAACAAAGGGAAAACAGACAGTTTAAATATGGCTCCCAATCAGAGACAACCAACGACAGCTGACACTCGTTGCCTCTGATTGGGAGCCACTCTGGCCAACATAGAAATAGCACCCATAGAATTTACACCATAGAAACAAAACACATAGATCCACACACCCTGGCTCAACATAACAGTGTCCCCAGAGCCAGGGCGTGACAATTGTGTTGGTGTGTGTTGGGTCTCATATTCCTCAGCACGATCCAAGGGGTTTAAGGAAATGTATTTGGCTATTCACTGACTCTCTGTTTTGATCTGCCCTTTACAGATCTCCCCATAGAGTGTAAACAACTGTTCTATTTCTACTGACCTAGAGGCCTGTAATTTTCATCATAGGTACATGTCAACTATGACAGACAAATTGAGAGAAAACAATTCCAGAAAATCACATTGTAGGATTTTTTATGAATTTATTTGCAAATTATGGTGGAAAATATGTATTTGGTCACCTACAAACAAGCAAGATTTCTGGCTCTCACAGACCTGTAACTTCTTCTTTAAGAGGCTCCTCTGTCCTCCACTCGTTACCTGTATTAATGGCACCTGTTTGAACTTGTTATCAGTATAAAAGTCACCTGTCTACAACGTCAAACAGTCACACTCCAAACTCCACTATGGCCAAGACCAAAGAGCTGTCAAAGGACACCAGAAACAAAATTGTAGACCTGCACCAGGCTGGGAAGACTGAATCTGCAATAGGTAAGCATCTTGGTTTGAAGAAATCAACTGTGGGAGCAATTATTAGGAAATGGAAGACATACAAGACCACTGATAATCTCCCTCGATCTGGGGCTCCACGCAAGATCTCACCCCGTGGGGTCAAAATGATCACAAGAACGGTGAGCAAAAATCCCAGAACCACACGGGGGGACCTAGTGAATGACCTGCAGAGAGCTGGGACCAAAGTAACAAAGCCTACCATCAGTGACACACTACGCCGCCAGGGACTCAAATCCTGCAGTGCCAGACGTGTCCCCCTGCTTAAGCCAGTACATGTCCAGGCCCGTCTGAAGTTTGCTAGAGTGTATTTGGATGATCCAGAAGAGGATTGGGAGAATGTCATATGGTCAGATGAAACCAAAATAGAACTTTTTGGTAAAAACTCAACTCGTCGTGTTTGGAGGACAAAGAATGCTGAGTTGCATCCAAAGAACACCATACCTACTGTGAAGCATGGGGGTGGAAACATCATGCTTTGGGGCTGTTTTTCTGCAAAGGGACCAGGACGACTGATCCGTGTAAAGGAAAGAATGAATGGGGCCATGTATCGTGAGATTTTGAGTGAAAACCTCCTTCCATCAGCAAGGGCATTGAAGATGAAACGTGGCTGGGTCTTTCAGTATGACAATGATCCCAAACACACCGCCCGGGCAACGAAGGAGTGGCTTCGTAAGAAGCATTTCAAGGCCCTTGAGTGGCCTAGCCAGTCTCCAGATCTCAACCCCATAGACAATCTTTGGAGGGAGTTGAAAGTCTGTGTTGCCCAGCGACAGCCCCAAAACATCACTGCTCTAGAGGAGGAATGGAGGAATGGGCCAAAATTCCAGCAACAGTGTGTGAAAACCTTGTGAAGACTTACAGAAAATGTTTGACCTGTGTCATTGCCAACAAAGGGTATATAACAAAGTATTGAGAAACTTTTGTTATTGACCAAATACTTATTTTCCACCATAATTTGCAAATAAATTCATAAAAAATCCTAAAATGTGACTTTCTGGATTTTTTTTTCTCATTTTGTCTGTCATAGTTGACGTGTACCTATGATGAAAATTACAGGCCTCTCTCATCTTTTTAAGTGGGAGAACTTGCACAATTGGTGGCTGACTAAATACTTTTTTCCCCCACTGTATGTAGACAGACAGGCAGGCAGACAGACAGACAGACAAAGAAAGGCAGTGTATAGCCAATATACATGTCCCTGAACTCAACCAATCCTTTATGAAGAATATAAACTCGTCTACTTGATGCTGCTTTGATTTGAGTCATTACTTTGTGTTCCTGTGAACACCTGTCCTTGAGTGCGCCACAAATGGAACCCTATTCCCTACATAGTAAACTACTTTTGACTAGAGCCCTATGTTTGGGTCCTTCACCTTGTCCTTTATCCCTGAGTGAAGGGTCCTTCATCCTTGAGGGAAGGGTCCTATATCCCAGAGGGAAGAGTGTTTTATCCCTGAGTAAGGGTCCTTTATCCCTGAGGGAAGAGTGTTTTATTCCTGAGGAAAGGGTCCTTTATTTATCCCGGGGGAAGGGTCCTTTATCTCTGAGGGAAGAGTACTTTATCCCTGAGGGAAGAGTCCTTTATCCCAGAGGGAAGGGTCCTTTATCCTTGAGGGAAGGGTCCTATATCCCAGAGGGAAGAGTGTTTTATCCCTGAGTGAAGGGTCCTTTATCCCTGAGGGAAGAGTGTTTTATCCCTGAGGAGAGGGTCCTTTATTTATCCCTGGGGGAAGGGTCCTTTATCTCTGAGGGAAGAGTACTTTATCTCTGAGGGAAGGGTACTTTATCTTTATTTATACTATAAGAGGATATGAAACCCAGACTTTGTCTGTCTTGTTAGACCAATATACGCTGCATTCGGAAGGTATTCAAACACCTTGAACTTTTAAACATTTTGTTACGTTACAGCCTTATTTTATAATGTATTAAATCGTTTTTCCCCCTCATCAATATACACACAATACCTCATAATGACAAAGCAAAAACACTACACTACAACTATGAAACTACAAGCTTGGTATTTGGGGAGTTTCTCCCATTGTTCTCTGCAGATCCTCTCAAGCTCTGTAAGGTTGGATGGGGAGCGTCGCTACACAACTATTCTCAGGTCTCTCCAGAGATGTTCGACCGGGTTCAAGTCCAGGCTCTGGCTGTGCCACTCAGGAACATTCAGAGACTTGTCCTGAAGCCACTCCTGCGTTGTCTTGGCTGTGTGCTTAGGGTCGTTGTTCTGTTGGAAGGTGAACCTTCGCCCCAGTCTGGGGTCCTGAGCGCTCTGGAGCAGGTTTTAATCAAGGATCTCTCTGTACTTTGCTCCATTAATTTTTCCCTCGATCCCGACTAGTCTCCCAGTCCCTGCCGCTGAAAAACATGTTGCCACCACCATGCTTCATTAAGGCCAAAGAGTTAAATCTTGGATTAATCAGACCAGAGAATCTTGTTTCTCCTGGTCTGAGAGTCTTTAGGTGCCTTTTTTGGAAAACTCCAAGCGGTTCTGTCATGTGCCTTTTACTGAGGAGTGGCTTCCGTCTGGCCACTCTACCTTAAAGGCCTGATTGGTGGAGTGGTGCAGAGATGGTTGCCCTTCTGGAAGGTTCTCCCATCTCCACAGAGGAACTGTGGAGCTCTGTCAAAGTGACCATCGAGTTCTTGGTCACCTCCCTGACCAAGGCCCTTCTCCCCTATTGCTCAGTTTGGCAGGGCAGCCAGCTCTAGGAAGAGTCTTGGTGGTTCCAAACTTTTTCCATTTAACAATGATGGAGGCCACTGTGTTCTTGGGGACCTTCAATGCTGCAGATATTTTTTGGTACCGTTCCCCAGATCTGTGCCTCGACACAATCCTATCTCTGAGTTCTAAGGACAATTCCTTCGACCTCATGGCTTGTGTTTTGCTCTGACATGAACTGTCAGCTGTGGGACCTTATATAGACAGGTGTGTGCCTTTCCAAATCATGTTGAATCAAATGAATTTACCACAGGTGGACTCCAATCAAGTTGTAGAAACATCTCAAGGATGATCAATGGAAACAAGATGCACCCGAGCTCAATTTGGAGTCTTGTAGCAAAGGGTCTGAATACTTATGTAAACAAGGTATGTTTTATTTTATTTAATTTTTTTACAAATTTGGTAAAATCTCAAATAATTGTTTTTGCTTAGTCATTATGGGGTATTGTGTGTAGATTGATGAGGGAAAAAAACAATTTAATCAATTTTAGAACAAGTAGGTAATGTAACAAAATGTGGAAAAAGTCAAGGGGTCTGAATACTTTCTGAATGCACTGTAAATGGCCAAGTGGGTAACAGCAAGGCCATGGTCTTTAGTGATGTCTCAGCACTGACTGACTGACCGACTGACCATTAGCTGTCTGTCAACGACACTGGGATTTACACAGAACAACATGAACTGCTTTAGTGCCACTGCACCAGTTGTATAACGCTCATAGACACTTAGCCTACCTACCTGTCTCTATCTGACCTGTGTTCAATACTAACCTACCTGTCTCTATCTGACCTGTGTTCAATACTTACCTACCTGTCTCTTTCTGACCTGTGTTCAATACTCACCTACCTGTCTCTATCTTACCTGTGTTCAATACTCACCTACCTGTCTCTATCTGACCTGTGTTCAATACTCACCTACCTGTCTCTTTCTGTCCTGTGTTCAACACTCACTTACCTTTCTCTATCTTACCTGTGTTCAATACTCACCTGTCTTTCTCTATTTTATCTGTGTTCAACACTCACCTACCTGTCTCTATCTGACCTGTGTTCAATACTCACCTACCTGTCTCTTTTTGACCTGTGTTCAATACTCACCTACCTGTCTCTCTTACCTGTGTTCAATACTCACCTACCTGTCTCTTTCTGACCTGTGTTCAATACTCACCTACCTGTCTCTGTCTTACCTGTGTTCAATACTCACTTACCTTTCTCTATCTTACCTGTGTTCAATACTCACCTGTCTTTCTCTATTTTACCTGTGTTCAATACTCACTTACCTTTCTCTATCTTACCTGTGTTCAATACTCACCTGTCTTTCTCTATTTTACCTGTGTTCAATACTCACCTACCTGTCTCTATCTTACCTGTGTTCAATACTCACCTACCTGCCTCTTTCTTACCTGTGTTCAATACTCACCTACCTGTCTCTATCTTACCTGTATTCAATACTCACATACCTGTCTCTATCTTACCTGTATTCAATACTCACCTACCCTTCTCTATCTTACCTGTGTTCAATACTCACCTACCTGTCTCTATCTTACCTGTGTTCAATGCTCACCTACCTGTCTCTTTCTTACCTGTGTTCAATACTCACTTACCTGTCTCTGTCTTACCTGTGTTCAATACTCACCTACCTGTCTCTATCTTACCTGTGTTCAATACTCACCTACCTGTCTCTTTCTTACCTGTGTTCAATACTCACCTACCTGTCTCTATCTTACCTGTGTTCAATACTCACCTAAATGTCTCTATCTTACCTGTGTTCAATACTCACCTACCTGTCTCTATCTTACCTGTGTTCAATACTCACCTACCTGTCTCTTTCTTACCTGTGTTCAATACTCACTTACCTGTCTCTATCTTACCTGTGTTCAATACTCACCTACCTGTCTCTATCTTACCTGTGTTCAATACTCACCTACCTGTCTCTATCTTACCTGTGTTCAATGCTCACCTACCTGTCTCTTTCTTACCTGTGTTCAATACTCACCTACCTGTCTCTATCTTACCTGTGTTCAATACTCACCTACCTGTCTCTATCTTACCTGTGTTCAATACTCACCTACCTGTCTCTATCTTACCTGTGTTCAATACTCACCTACCGGTCTCTATCTTACCTGTGTTCAATACTCACCTACCTGTCTCTTTCTTACCTGTGTTCAATACTCACTTACCTTTCTCTATCTTACCTGTGTTCAATACTCACCTGTCTTTCTCTATTTTACCTGTGTTCAATACTCACCTACCTGTCTCTATCTTACCTGTGTTCAATACTCACCTACCCTTCTCTATCTTACCTGTGTTCAATGCTCACCTACCTGTTTCTTTCTGACCTGTGTTCAATACTAACCTACCTGTCTCTATCTTACCTGTGTTCAATACTCACCTACCTGTCTCTATCTTACCTGTGTGCAACAATAATGGTGTTCATAAACTCCTGTGAGATTTATAGAGACATTAAAAGAAAAATCCCATCCAACGCTAAGTGATGTCAATGTTCTAGAACCACCCAGAGCTGTAGTATGCATACCAAGTAGATATCTGGTAGTTCAGAGGGTCACTCTTCTAGAACCACCCAGAGCTGTAGTATGCATACCAAGTAGATATCTGGTAGTTCAGAGGGTAACTCTTCTAGAACCACCCAGAGCTGTAGTATGCATACCAAGTAGATATCTGGTAGTTCAGAGGGTAACTCTTCTAGAACCACCCAGAGCTGTAGTATGCATACCAAGTAGATATCTGGTAGTTCAGAGGGTCACTCTTCTAGAACCACCCAGAGCTGTAGTATGAATACCAAGTAGATATCTGGTAGTTCAGAGGGTCACTCTTCTAGAACCACCCAGAGCTGTAGTATGCATACCAAGTAGATATCTGGTAGTTCAGAGGGTCACTCTTCTAGAACCACCCAGAGCTGTAGTATATTTGTTTTACTCTCCTTGTTGGGATCAAACAATTGATTCCCGTTCAAAATCCTTTTTTCCCTAAACCCTAACACTTAACCTAACCCTAACCTTAACTCCCCCACCAACTTCCCACTAGCTGACTGCTAGCTCTAAGTGCACTCCTCTGAACAACACTCTGTCTGTCTTCCATGCCTGGTATTACAACAGACTGGACATGTGTGGTCTATAGAGTGGATCTGAGATACAGTTTCTGGCCATTCTTAATTTAATAGTTTGTATTTCATTCATCCTCTCAAAGTCCCCGTGCGTTTTTCCAGATTGCCAAAAGGCTCCTGCTGAAAATTCTGCCTTTATAAGGAAAAACATGAAGACTGATTGGGTTATGGTGGTTGGCTTGAAAAAAATACAGACACCCGATTAGTTGATGCTTGGCAGTGAGTTCTTTGAATAAGATCAAGGCTGGAAAATAGGATCCCCCCTTATGCTTAAGTTACCTCCCTTTCACAGATCTGATAGGAATTGATAGGTGAAAGCAATATGGCAGAATCGAGGGGGGGTTGTCCATCAATCACACTTTAGGCACATCATGTAGATCTGAGATGCATAAAGTAGCTTCACCTTGCCATCTCATATAGGTATGGAATTACACACACACACACCTCTCTCTCTCTCTTTCTCTCTCTCTCTCTCTCTTTCTCTCTCTCTCGCTCTCTTGCTCTCTCTCTCTCTCTCTCTGACCTAATATCTTTAAACCAACCCCATGCAGTGGTTTCGTTCACCAGTCAGGTGTCTAGAGTCCTGGCAGGCTTTGAAGCAAACCCTAACCTCAGACATGTATGTGGTAGTATATGACTAAGTAAGTACTGGTGCTGTTTGAATCATTTCATCTGGGCAGTTTATAAATGTGAATAAACGTATAAACCCACACACCTGTAGGCCAAGGACCAGGTCAGACTGGTTCAGATGTACACAGGTGTTGTAGCTCCCATTGAAGTACGAAGGCAGCATGCAGCGCTCCATACTCCATTACTTTAAAATCACTATCTAATTGCTGTTATGTTTTTAATCTGTTGCCTTCGTACTTCAATGAAACTAGTTTATAAAATTGAACCTGCAACATGATTCAGTGTTTTTTTTAAACATTCCTATATGTAGTTTAAGAACATATAACAAAGCTACATGTCCATGGCTGCAGACATGTCAGGCATTTCTATTAACCCTTTCATGACAACAGTGAACCGTTCTTTCTTTCTTTACATATCCTAGGGCTCTATTAAAAACCCCAATAGTAAATCTTAGCGAATGCATTGGGCAGGACAAAAAAAAAGCCTTAACTGAGGAGGCTATGCTTGGTTTTTAATCAAATTAAATGAAAAACAAGCAATGTAATTTTAAAAAACAACAACAATATTTCTAAATAGGATGGAGTCAGAAGCAAGATTTCATGAATCTAATTTCTCTCGTTCCATGGCATTGTGTGCACTCGTAGGCCTAAATGTCTTTACGCGTAACATTTAAACTTCTATACAAAATACTAGGCTCCTGTCAATTATATTGTTGCCTATGTCCGAGACACATTGTCAAAAGAATTTGCCATTAATATGGCATTATAGGAGGACTGAATAGTTTGGAGGAGCGCGTCTTTGGTAATCGGACGAGGGGCGCTCTTTGAAAATGGGGATGGATAGCCTACTTGAACAATCAAAATTAAGTATGCAGGTATGTGAATTGTGAATCATAAAAAAGCATGATTGCAAAAAACCTCAAATATTTCAAGGCACTCTCAGCAGACCATTTAAAACCACTTCATTCATAGGCTACTTGGCTAATGTATGGCCAGGATAAAAGTATGTACCTATGCGAAGCTGCTAAACCAGCTTTGATTAATTAAGGGGACGGTAGGCTATGCTTGGTTTTTAATCAAATTAAATTAAATGGGGGGGAAACCAATAGTGTTTTATGTTTCTAAATACCAGATCAACTGGCACAAATGGCATATCTCTCCTTCCATGGGCACTGTGCTTCATTGCTGGATAGGCTGCGCTTCTGCTCTAATAATCCATGCCATTATCAACTGCTTTACATGAAGACCTGCTTTTTGGTGGGACTTAACATTTCTTAAAGGTGGACTGCTTATTTGTAAAATCATATTCATTATCTCCAGCACCACACCAGTGTCTTCATATACATTGAGTACAAAATCTTGTATACTCCATGCCCGTTGTTTTTTAGGCTGTTTTGAGGGCAAAAGGGGGGTGCAACTCAATATTAGGAAGGTGAAAACAGCAATAAAGGATGCGGTTAAAAAACTGTGAGGCGTACCTTCATAATTTCTTCTCAGAACAGGCCGTGGGTGTAAGATTATCTGAAAATCTTGAGAGTTTGAAAATAAGTCGAGTTTTTCACACATTTGGGTCGCAACCGCATACTACCCCACACCCGTATTGATAGGATTTATGTTTCCATGACAATATATTTAAGTGACATCACAGCATTGAGCAGTTATAGAGGTTTTCTGAGTGGCTCAGCTCTCCAATCTTATAGAAGACCTCAGCAACGAACATCAGAGTGAACGAATCTGCTGAGCGAGACGCAGTCAGTGATAAAGCATTTTGATGGGCATGGATATCGTGGATATCGTGGAAATGGTGGAGGTCATGGGCATTGCCCTGGGAGTCATAGGATTAATACTTACCATCGTGATCTGTGCACTCCCCACCTGGATAGAGACAACCTTCATAGCAGCTAACTTTACCACCACAGGGGTGTACTTGCGCGGCCTGTGGATGAGTTGTGTGACCCAAAGCACGGGACAGACACAGTGTAATGTGCACAACTTAAGGGGGAACAGGCCCCCCAGTATGGAGTATGCCGGAGCCATGATCATCACTGCCATCATCCTGGGAGTTCTGGGGGTCACGGTCTCCATGGTTGGAGCCAAGTGCACCAACTGCATCAAAGAACAAACGTCTCAGGCCAAGTTGATTATTATCTCTGGAATACTTTTCTTGCTGGCCGGAATTCTCATCCTCATCCCTGTTTCCATGGTAGCCAGATTAATCAACAGTGACTACTTCAAGTGGATCGGAGGGAAGAATGAGCTGGGGGCCTCGCTGTACTTCGGCTTGGGGGCGGCCGCCCTGCTCCTGATTGGAGGTTTCATACTGTGCATCACTGTGGGAGTCTTTGGATGGATGATGGGAATCTGTGGATGGGTAGTCTCCCTAGTGCCCTGTTATATGACTATATTGGGCCCATTTTGGGACATACAGATGGATATGCTGAAGATCACCTCCATCTCCACCATCCTGGGAGCTCTAGGAGTGATGGGGTCCATCTTTGGGACCAAGTGCTGTAACTGCATCAAGAGTAACAGGACCAGGGTCAAGGCCAGGTTCATCGTTGGAATATTCTTCATCCTGGCTGGTACCCTGCAACTCACCACTGTCTTCTTGGTCTATTTCTTGACACAGAATATTTCAAAATACCGGTGGGAGGTTTTGTTCTTTTTTGCTGAATTCTGTAGATGGTCCGCCTCTATGCTCCTGATAGGAGGGACCATACTCTGCTGCAGCACCTTGAAGAGGAAGAACCCAGACTCGACAACGACTAAATCAGCCTCCCACTAATGTCTCTGTCCAGAAGCTGTACCTTCTTGTTATAAAAACCATAGGGGATCCAAGAATTGTGATTCTATATGTAATTATATGATGAAAAATGGTCTCTATCCTATCTGTTCAATGTTAGAATATCGTAAGGGACCAGATAGGTGTGAAAGCAACATAGTTATTGTTCCACCTTCTCTTTAACAGGTCAAAGGGGAGTTATTGACATATTGTGTTCAAATATTCAGTTAATTTAGACTGTGAGAAGTTGTTCCTGAGGAGACTACAATGAAGGGAAGTATTCTCACTGTTACCTCTCTGATTTCCGATGCCCATATAGATACTTCTCTTTATGTTTCTTTAAAATGGGATGAATTTAAGTGGAGAAAGAATTGAATCAGAAGTTGATTGTTTAACTCTGTTAAAGATGTTCAAATAAAAAACGTATCTGACTGCAAAGCGTTTCCTGGTTGTTGCCGTGCATTTCCTGTTTATGTTCACCACGTTAACCACAAGCTACAGTCAGTGTCTGGGACCTTCTGACTGAAACATATATCATAGTGTAGAATTATATCAAGCCATGTCCATGAAACTGTTATCATTAATCTATTTAGTCTATTGTATAGTTCATTCCAGTCCATCAATCCAACCTTACGATTATGTATTTCACACTCAAGGGTTTTTCAGCATGTAGTTTCAATCTAACTCTGAATATCACCAGTATCTCCCTCAAGCGGGTCTCAACCACATACTGCCCCACATCTGAATGAATAGGTTGTTTTCATGACAACATATTTAAGTGACATCCCAGCATCAAGTTGATGTAGTGGCCTTGTGACTAACCCAGATCTCCAGTTACAGTAGAATCAGAAGGTGAGAACATGTAGAAGATAATGTTATGTTGTTCTAGAACTTTATTGGTAAATCCTGGGGGTTTTGGGGGTCAAGGTCTACGTGGTCGGAACCAAGTGCACCAACTGCATCAAATAATAACCTTCTCAGGCCAAGTTGATATTCATCTCTGGAAAACTTTTCATCCTGGCCGGAATTTTCATCCTCATCCCTGTTTCCATGGTAGCCATTTCAATCATCAGTGATTCCTCCACTAGGATTGGAGGAAAGACTGAGCTGGGGGCCTTGCTGTACTTCGGCTGGGGGCGGCCACCCTGCTCCTGGGCATGAGCACAGGCAAGTGTTTTGGGTTACTTGGCTCAATTCAATAGGTGGTCCGCCGCCATGCTCCTGATAGGAGGGACCATACTCTGCTGCTGCATCTTCAAGAGGAACCAGACAGACTCAACAACGACTCAATCAACCTCTCGCTAACAGCTCTGTCTGCAAAAGGCCATAGAGGAGTTTATGTCATATTGTGGTTGGGACCATAGTCTGGTGCAGCTGCTGCTGCTACTGCTTTAAGAGAGACATTCCCAACTTCACAACTCACTTAAATTCCATCACTGGTATCTTATATGATCTTACGTTACCATAGCCCAGTGTTTCTCAATAGAAGTGCACAGAATTAGTCTTCAAAAAGTTTTAGGGGAGCTTGTGCAATATTGCCATATTGCTTACTTTTGCCAGGGCAACAACAAAACAGTTGGGGTAGAAACAGGCTCACCAGTTCCTCACACACGGTAACGACCACACACTTCACCACATCTGTACAGGTTGTGTTTCCATGGCAGCAGATGACGTCAAGCGCCCTTGGGCTTCTGACTGGCCGGGCTCTCTAGTATCACAGAAGAACTCTGCAACAAACATCTGTGAGAAAAGAACTTTGAACAATCTGCTGTTTTAGAACTTTGCTTGCAAAGAATGAAGCTGTAGGCCTGTAGCATCCAGGATCTTCTCTGGAAATATAACATCTCCACTGTTCTGGAGTCTCTTTGTTGAGTCACATCCTTGTTCTTCCAGGAAGTGCATGTTGATGGGCATGGAGATCGTGGGCATCACTATGGGAGTAATGGGATGGATTGTCTCCATAGTGGCCTGTGCTTTGTTTACATCGGGATTGATGGACTTTCCACAGTACAGAGAGGTCAGACTAACTCAGATCATCACCTACTTCTCCATTATTCTAGGGTTGCTAGGGATGATACTCTCCATCTCAGCTACAGTGCACCAACTGTACCCAAAGGAATATGAATATGTCTAAAGTTGAAGTGATTATCTTTGGCAGAATATTCTTCATCCTGGCTGGTCTCATCCACCTGATCTTGATCTTCTTGGTTGCCCTTGACTTGACACTAAACTCGGACCATGAGAACTTCCTGCGGAGTAATAACCTGATGTTCTCAGCTGAATTTAATAGGTGGGCCGCTTCACTGCTTCTGATAAGAGGGACCATAGTCTGCTGCTGCTTCATGAGTAAAGCCTGAGTTGACAACTGTCTCTGATTCCCTAAATTGTGTCTTACACAACCTTAATTTATCTGAGCCATTCTACTACTCTAAGCAATAGGTTGTAAGCAATACATACAGTATAGTTATCAGCAATATGATTATTGATAATGGCTACACTTTAAATGTTAGTCTTCAATGCAGACTTTGATCAGTTGAATCAGGTGTGTTACTGCCTGGCTGGAACAAAAGCCTGCACCCACACTGGCACTTTCAGGGACTGATATTGTTCTTTGAATCAGTAACACTTACTAAAAATGGCCACATAAAAAATATTGCCATGTGTTGAATCAGTGATACACAGAATAGACTCACAGCTACCACTGAGGGAAGAGTGTTTTATCCCTGAGGGAAGAGTATTTCATCCCTGAGGGAATGGTCCTTTATCCCAGAGGGAAGAGTGTTTTATCCCTGAGGGAAGGGTCCTTTATCCCTGAGGGAAGAGTGTTTTATCCCTGAGGGAAGGGTCCTTTATCCCTGAGGGAAGAGTGTTTTATCCCTGAGGGAAGGATCCTTTCACTATCCCTGAGGGAAGGGTCCTTTATTTATCCCTGAGGTAAGTATTCTTTATCCCCAAGGAAAGTGTCCTTTATCCCTGAAGGAAGGGTGCTTTATCCCTGAGGGAAGGGTCCTTAATCCCTGAGGGAAGAGTGTTTTAACATTGGGGGAACGGTCCTTTATCCCTGAGGGAAGAGTGTTTTATCCCTGAGGGAAGGGTCCTTTATCCGAGAGGGAAGAGTGTTTTATCCCTGAGGGGAGGGTCCTTCATCCCTGAGGGAAGGGTCCTTTACAGTGGATTGCAAAAGTCTTCACCCACCTTTTTATTTTATTTTTATTTTAATTTTTTTAGGGGGTAGATCAGCTTTAATATTGTAGATAGATTGTAACTTCCATCAATGTCATTGTCTGCAATCCCCCATATGTTTTTTTTCTTTTTCTCTCGCATATATATATATATATATATATATATACAGTGGGGAAAAAAAGTATTTAGTCAGCCACCAATTGTGCAAGTTCTCCCACTTAAAAAGATGAGAGAGGCCTGTAATTTTCATCATCGGTACACGTCAACTATAACAGACAAATTGATTTGTAGGATTTTTAATGAATTTATTTGCAAATTATGGTGGAAAATAAGTATTTGGTCACCTACAAACAAGCAAGATTTCTGGCACTCACAGACCTGTAACTTCTTCTTTAAGAGGCTCCTCTGTCCTCCACTCGTTACATGTATTAATGGCACCTGTTTGAACTTGTTATCAGTATAAAAGACACCTGTCCACAACCTCAAACAGTCACACTCCAAACTCCACTATGGCCAAGACCAAAGAGCTGTCAAAGGACACCAGAAACAAAATTGTAGACCTGCACCAGGCTGGGAAGACTGAATCTGCAATAGGTAAGCATCTTGGTTTGAAGAAATCAACTGTGGGAGCAATTATTAGGAAATGGAAGACATACAAGACCACTGATAATCTCCCTCGATCTGGGGCTCCACGCAAGATCTCACCCCGTGGGGTCAAAATGATCACAAGAACGGTGAGCAAAAATCCCAGAACCACACGGGGGGACCTAGTGAATGACCTGCAGAGAGCTGGGACCAAAGTAACAAAGCCTACCATCAGTGACACACTACGCCGCCAGGGACTCAAATCCTGCAGTGCCAGAAGTGTCCCCCTGCTTAAGCCAGTACATGTCCATGCCCGTCTGAAGTTTGCTAGAGTGCATTTGGATGATCCAGAAGAGGATTGGGGGAATGTCATATGGTCAGATGAAACCAAAATAGAACTTTTTGGTAAAAACTCAACTCGTCGTGTTTGGAGGACAAAGAATGCTGAGTTGCATCCAAAGAACACCATACCTACTGTGGAGCACGGGGGTGGAAACATCATGCTTTGGGGCTGTTTTTCTGCAAAGGGACCAGGACGACTGATCCGTGTAAAGGAAAAAATGAATGGGGCCATGTATCGTGAGATTTTGAGTGAAAACCTCCTTCCATCAGCAATGGCATTGAAGATGAAACGTGGCTGGGTCTTTCAGCATGACAATGATCCCAAACACACCGCCCGGGCAACGAATGAGTGGCTTTGTAAGAAGCATTTCAAGGTCCTGGAGTGGCCTAGCCAGTCTCCAGATCTCAACCCCATAGAAAATCTTTGGAGGGAGTTGAAAGTCCGTGTTGCCCAGCGACAGCCCCAAAACATCACTGCTCTAGAGAAGATCTGCATGGAGGAATGGGCCAAAATACCAGCAACAGTGTGTGAAAACCTTGTGAAGACTTACAGAAAACGTTTGACCTGTGTCATTGCCAACAAAGGGTATATAACAAAGTATTGAGAAACTTTTGTTATTGACCAAATAGAGACATGGGGCGGCGCACAATTGGCCCAGCGTCGTCCAAGGTAGGGGAGGGTTTGGCCGGCAGGGATAGCGTTTGCAATGCCAGGGTTGTGGGTTCGATTCCCATGGGGGGCCGGTATTTAAAAAAAAAGTAGGCACAGGCCGGACCGGCCTGGCAACGCGCACCACTGGCTTGGTGCGAGGAGCAGGAACAGGCCGGACCGGGCTGGCGACGCGCACCACTGGCTTGGTGCGAGGAGCAGGAACAGGCCGGGCCGGACTGGCGACGCGCACCACTGGCATGGTGCGAGGAGCAGGAACGGGCCAGACCAGGCTGGCGACGCGCACCACTGGCTTGGTGCGAGGAGCAGGAACGGGCCGGACCGGGCTGGCGACGCGCACCACTGGCTTGGTGCGAGGAGCAGGAACGGGCCGGGCCGGGCTGGCGACGCGCACCACTGGCTTGGTGCGAGGAGCAGGAACGGGCCGGACCGGGCTGGCGACGCGCACCACTGGCTTATTGCGAGGAGCAGGAACAGGCCGGACCGGGCTGGCGACGCGCACCACTGGCTTGGTGCGAGGAGCAGGAACAGGCCGGGCCGGACTGGTGACGCGCACAACTAGGTTGATCCGAGGAGCAGGAACAGGCCGGGCCGGACTGGCACTGGCTTGGTGCGTGGAGCAGGAACAGGCCGGGCCGGACTGGTGATGCGCACCACTGGCTTGTTGCGTGGAGCAGGAACAGGCCGGGCCGGGCTGGCGACGCGCACCACTGGCTTGGTGGGAGGAGCAGGAACAGGCCGGGCCGGGCTGGGAACACGCACCACTGGTTTGGTGCGAGGAGCAGGAACGGGCCGGGCCGGGCTGGGAACACGCACCACTGGTTTGGTGCGAGGAGCAGGAACAGGCCGGGCCGGAATGGCGACGCGCACTACTGTCTTGGTGCGAGGAGCAGGAACAGGCCGGGCCGGGCTGGCGACGCGCACCACTTGCTTGGTGCGAGGAGCAGGAACGGGTCGGGCCGTACTGGGAATACGCACCACTGGCTTAGTGCGGGGAGCAGGAACGGGCCGGACCGGACTGGCGACACGCACCACTTCCTTGGTGCGAGGAGCGGGACTGGGTTCCTTTATTAACCCCCGCTCCTTCTGCTGCCTAACCAGCTCCTCTCGCCGTGCCTCTACACTTTCCTTCTCCCTTTTAGCCTCCTGTAGCACCTCCCTCTGACCGAATAACTCCTGCTCCCTCTGAACCAATAGCCCCCGTAACATGGTGGCCTCCTCTCCTAACCTGCAGATCCGCCATTTAACGGCCTCCTGCTGCCTCGTCGTCCACACCGTGTGCCCCCAAAATTGTTTCTTGGGGTTGCCTCTCGGGTCTCCGTCGTCGGCACTGTTGGCGCCGTTTCTCCTCTCTATACCGGGCCTCCACTGTCTCCTCCCAGGGACGGCGATCCATCCCAGCCTGAATCTCCTCCCAAGTCCAGGATCCCTTACCGTCCAGGATCTCCTCCCAGGTCCAGGCTGTCTGCTCATGGACACGCTGCTTGGTCCTCGTTTGGTGGGATCTTCTGTCACGTTCGTTCATAGACGGGTCAGACCAAGGTGCAGCGTGATATGCATACATGTTTATTTAAACTTAATAAACACTCGACAAAACAATAAACGAAACGAAAAGTCCAAGGTAGACACAAACAACATACCTCACACGGAGCAAGATCCCACAACTCAATAGTGCCAATAGGCTGCCTAAATATGGTCCCCAATCAGAGACAACGAGCGACAGCTGCCTCTGATTGGGAACCACCACCGGCCAACATAGAAATCCCCATACGAGATAGAAAACATAGAACCACACAACATAGAATATACACACCCTGATTCAACATATAAGCGTCCCCTGAGTCAGGGCGTGACATGGTAGCAAGAATTTGATATAATAATTTAAATTGAAAGATTCTAAGTTTTGAATCCGGTGTCGTTTTGCGTATCAGTTCATAAACACTGTGCCATGGGATCGGTACGTCAAAAATCTCTTCCCAACTATTTTGCAATCTATATGGGACGGCTGTCAATCCTTTCGTCCTTAAATGAAACTGGTATACTTTTTCATTTATCACTGTTTTCTTTAACCAATTATGTTCTTTAATGCAAGGCCGACAGACAAGTTCCTTACTTTCTCCCCCTTCCACTTTCCTCTTCCATTTTTTCGGTAAGACTGCAATTATTTGGTTGTAATTTTGGGTAGAGCAGACATTTCCACATGTTTTTGTTAGCTGCATATGCGACATAACTCCACCAGTCCTAGCGATGATATCATTTACGAAGATTATAGCTTTTTTTTTAATTTTGTCAAAAAAAAGTTTTTTTGTCAATTAGTGTATTTGAGTTGAACCATAATATTTGTTGCATTATTTGTTCTGTCGTTTCTGGAGGATTCAATTGAAATTGCAACCATCTTTCTATGGCTTGTTTTAGAAATAGTAATATTTGGGAGATGATTTCCTTTTCAAATAACTGAAAGTGAGAGGTTGTAATCTGAATTATGGGAAAAAGACCATTCTTGAACATTGGGTGAGACAATCTTACTAATTTGCTAGAGAACCAGTTCGGATTTAAGTATAACTTTTGTATGACTGAAGCTTTTAGTGATAGGTCTAATGTTTTAATATTTAATCATTTCTGTCCTCCGAATTCATATTCATTATATAAATAGGCCCGTTTAATTTTGTCTGGCTTGCCGTTCAAATAAAGTTGAATATTTTTTTCCTCATATAATTTTAAAAAACTGTTCGCTAGGCGTAGGCAAGACCAAAAGCAAATAGGTAAACTGGGATAATACTAAAGAGTTAATCAGGGTGATTTTTCCACAAATTGACAGGTATTTACCTTTCCATGGTATCAAGATCTTATCTATTTTTGCTAACTTTGCTAAAATTTATTGGAGTGAGATCATTTATTTCCTTTGGGATATGTATTCCGAGTATATCCACATCACCATCAGACCATTTTATTGGTAAACTACATGATAATGTAAAAATTGTATTTTTTTAGTGATCCAATACGTAATATAGTACATTTGTCATAATGTATCTAGATCCTCTATGAGGCTGTGGAGGGATCTAGTTGTGGATTTAAAAGAAAACATGAATCATCAGCGTACAATGACACCTTTGTTTTTATGCCCTGGATTTCTAATCCCTTGATATTATTGATGGATCTGATTTGAAGAGCTAACATCTCGATGGCGATAATAAATAGATATGCCGATAGTGGACAACCTTGTTTCAACCTTGTTTTACTATACATGATTTTGACCCATTTTATAATAGATTCTCCAAAATTGAAATGCTCAGGCATTTATATATAAACCCCAGTTGTACTTTAGCAAATGCCTTTTCGAAGTCTGCTATGAATAGCAGGCCTGGTTTCCCAGATTTTCCATAGTGTTCTATTGTTTCCAGTACTTGCCTTATATTATCTCCAATGTATCTTCCATGTAAAAAACCTGTCTGATTAGAATGAATAATGTCCGACAATACCTTTTTAATTCTATGCGCTACACATTTTGATAAAATTTTTGCATCACAACACTGAACTGTAAGGAGCCTCCAATTTTTTACCTGTCTCTATCTTACCTGTGTTCAATACTCACCTATCTTTCTTTATCTTACCTGTGTTCAATACTCACCTATCTTTCTTTATCTTACCTGTGTTCTATACTCACCTACCTGTCTCTATCTTACCTGTGTTCAATACTCACCTACCTGTCTCTATCTTACCTGTGTTCAATACTCACCTACCTGTCTCTATCTTACCTGTGTTCAATACTCACCTACCTGTCTCTCTCTTACCTTTGTTCAATACTCACCTTCCTGTTTCTTTCTTACCTGTGTGCAACAATAATGGCATTCATAAACTCCTGTGAGATTAATAGAGACATTAACACAGAGGAGAAAAAAACCCTCCAACGCTAAGTGATATCACTCTTCTAGAACCACCCAGAGCTGTATTATGCATACCAAGTAGATATCTGGTAGTTCAGAGGGTCCTCTTCTAAGGTTCCTTTTATTTCAAAGACTGAGAGAACGAGTGGGTTATTTTTCCCACAGGCAGTCACACACACACACACACACACACACACACACACACACACACACACACACACACACACACATTTGTTTTACTATCCATGTTGGGACCAATCAATTGATTCCCATTGAAAATCCTACTTTCCCTAACCCCTAACCCTAACCCTTAACCTAACCCTAACCTTAGGACGTTGAAGAGTGGTTATTCTCAAAGTATGCCTCTCTCTCTCTCTCTCTCTCTCCCTCTCTCTCTCTCTCTCTCTCTCTCTCTCTCTCTCTCTCTCTCTCTCTCTCTCTCTCTCTCTCTCTCTCTCTCTCTCTCTCTCTCTCTCTCTCTCTCTCTCTCTCTCTATTTCAATTCGATTTCAATTTAAGGGCTTTATTGGCATGGGAAACATATGTTAACATTGCCAAAGCAAGTGAAGTAGATAATAAACAAAAGTGAAATAAACAATAAAAATTAACAGTAAACATTACACTCACAAAAGTTCAAAAGGAATAAAGACATTTCAAATATCATATTATGTGCAAATAGTTAAAGTACAAAAGGGAAAATAAATAAACACACTACCAGTCAAAAGTTTTAGAATACCTACTCATTCAAGAGTTTTTCTTTATTTGTACTATTTTCTACATTGTAGAATAATAGTGAAGACATCAAAACTATGAAATATCACATATGGAATCATGTAGTAAACAAAAAAGTGTTAAACAAATCAAAATATATTTTATATTTGAGATTTTTTAAATAGCCACCCTTTGCCTTGATGACAGCTTTGCACACTCTTGGCATTCTCACAACCAGCTTCATGGGGTAGTCACCTGGAATACATTTAAATTAACAGGTGTGCCTTGTTAAAAGTTAATTTGTGGAATTTCTTTCCTTCTTAATGCATTTGAGCCAATCAGTTGTGTTGTGACAAGGTAGGGGGGGTATACAGAAGATAGCCTTATTTGGTAAAACACCAAGTCCATATTATGGCAAGAACAGCTCAAATAAGCAAAGAGAAACGACAGTCCATCATTACTTTAAGACATGAAGGTCAGTCAATACAGAACATTTTAAGAACTTTGAAAGTTTCTTCAAGTGCAGTCGCAAAAACCATCAAGTGCTATGATGAAACTGGCTCTCATGAGGACCGCCACAGGAATGGAAGACCCAGAGTTACCTCTACTGCAGAGGACAGCCTCAGAAATTCCAGCAAAAGAAATGCTTCACAGAGTTTAAGTAACAGACATCTCAACATCAACTGTTCAGAGGAGACTGTGTGAATCAGGCCTTCATGGTCGAATTCCTTTGTCCTTAGGTCTGGAGTCCAAATTTGAGATGTTTGGTTCCAACCGCCTTGTCTTTGTGAGAGTGTTGGTGAACGGATGATCTCCGCATGTGTATTTCCCACCGTAAAGCATGGAGGCGGAGGTGCTTTGCTGGTGACACTGTCTGTGATTTATTTAGAATTCAAGGCACACTTAACCAGCATTCTGCAGCAATACGCTATCACATCTGGTTTGGGCTTAGTAGGATTATCATTTGTTTTTCAACAGGACAATGACCCAACACACCTCCAGGCTGTGTAAGGCCTATTTTACCAAGAAGGAGAGTGATGGAGTGCTGCGTCAGATGACCTGGCCTCCACAATCACCCGACCTCAACCAAATTGAGATGGTTTGGGATGATTCGAACCGCAGAGTGAAGGAAAAGCTGTTGGAAAAGCATTCCAGGTGAAGCTGATTGAGAGAATGCCATGAGTGTGCAAAGCTGTCATCAAGGCAAAGTGTGGCTATTTGAAGAATCTCAAATATATGTTTAACACTTTTTGGGTTACTACGTGATTCCATATGTGTTATTTCATAGTTGTGATGTATTCACTATTTTTCTACTATGTAGAAAAGAGTAAAAATAAAGACAAACTCTTGAATGAGTAGGTGTTCTAAAACTTTTGACCGGTAGTGTAAATATGGGTTGAATTTACAATGGTGTTTGTTCTTCACTGGTTGCCCTTTTCTTGTGGCAACAGGTCACAAATATTGCTGCTGTGATGGCACACTGTGGTATTTCACCCAATAGATATGGGAGTTTATCAAAATTGGGTTTGTTTTCAAATTCTTTGTGGATCTGTGTAATCTGAGGGAAATATGTGTCTCTAATATGGTCATACATTTGGCAGGTTAGGAAGTGCAGCTCAGTTTCCATCTCATTTTGTGGGCAGTGTGCACATAGCCTGTCTTCTCTTGAGAGCCAGGTCTGCCTACGGCGGCCTTTCTCAATAGCCAGGCTATGCTCACTGAGTCTGTACGTAGTCAAAGACGCTGTGTACACTGTTTACGGCCAAATAGCATTCTAGTTTGCTCTGTTTTTTTGTTGATTCTTTGTAATATGTCAAGTAATTCTATTTTTGTTTTCTCATGGTTTGATTGGGTCTAATTGTGTTCCTTTCCTGGGGCTTTGTGGGGTCTGTTTTTGTTTGTGAACAGAGCCCAAGGACCAGCTTGCTTAGGGGACTCTCCTCCAGGTTAATCTCTCTGTAGGTGATGGCTTTGTTATGGAAGGTTTGGGAATCGCTTCCTTTTAAGTGGTTATAGAATTTAACGGCTCTTTTCTGGATTTTGATCATTAGCGGGTATCTGCCTAATTCTACTCTGCATGCATTATTTGGTGATCTACGTTGTACACTGAGGATATTTTTGCAGAATTCTGCATGCAGAGTCTCAATTTGGTGTTTGTCCCATTTTGTGAATTCTGGGTTGGTGAGTGGACCGCAGACCTTACAACCGTAAAGGGCAATAGGGTTCTGTAACTGATTGAAGTATTTTTAGCCAGATCCTAATTGGTATGTCAAATTTTATGTTCCGTTTGATGGCATAGAAGGCCCTTATTGCCTTGTCTCTCAGATCGTTCACAGCTTTGTGGAAGTTAACTGTGGCGTTGATGTTTAGGCCGAGGTTTGTATAGTTTTTTGTGTGCTGTAGGGCAACGGTGTCTAGATGGAATTTGTATTTGTGGTCCTGGCAACTGGACCTTTTTTGGAACACCGTTATTTTAGTCTTACTGAGATTTACTTTCATGGCCCAAGTCTGACAGAATCTGTGCAGAAGATCTAGGTATTGCTGTAGGCCCTCCTTGGTTGAGGACAGAAGCACCAGATCATCAGCAAACAGTAGACATTTGACTTCAGATTCTAGTAGGGTGAGGCCGGGTGCTGCAGACTGTTCTAGTGCTCTCGCCAATTCGTTGATATATATGTTGAAGAAGGTGGGGCTTAAGCTGCATCCCTGTCTCCCCCCACGGCCCTGTGGAAAGAAATGTCTGTGTTTTTTGCCAATTTTTACCTCACACTTGTTTGTGTACATGGATTTTATAATGTCATATGTTTTTCCCCCAACACCACATTCCATCAATCTGTATAGCAGACCCTCATGCCAAATTGAGTCAAAAGCTTTTTTGAAATCAACAAAGCATGAGAAGACTTTGCCTTTGTTTTGGTTTGTTTGTTTGTCAATTAGGGTGTGCAGGGTGAATACGTAGTCTGTCGTACGTTAATTTGGTAGAAAGTTTGACAATTTGACATTTGCTCAGTACATTATTTTCACTGAGGAAATGTACAAGTCTGCTGTTAATGATAATGCAGAGGATTTTCCCAAGCTTGCTGTTGACGCATATTCCACGGTAGTTATTTGGGTCAAATGTGTCTCCACTTTTGTGGATTGGGGTGATCAGTCCTTGGTTCCAAATATTGGAGAAGATGCCAGAGCCAAGGATGATGTTAAAGTGTTTAAGTATAGCCAATTGGAATTTGTGGTCTGTATATTTTATCATTTCATTGAGGATACCATCAACACATCAGGCCTTTTTGGTTTGGAGGGTTTGTATTTTGTCCTGTAGTTCATTCAATGTAATTGGAGAATCCAGTGGGGTCTGCTAGTCTTTAATAGTTTATTCTAAGATTTGTACTTGTTCAAGTATATGTTTTTGCTGTTTGTTCTTTGTTATAGGGCCAAAAATATTGGAAAAGTGGTTTACCCATTCATCTCCGTTTTGGATAGATAACTCTTCGTGTTGTTGTTTGTTTAGTGTTTTCCAATTTTCCCAGAAGTGGTTAGAGTCTATGGATTCTTCACTTACATTGAACTGATTTCTGACGCAGTGTCCCTTCTTTTCCGTAGTGTATTTCTGTATTGTTTTAGTGATTCACCATAGTGAAGGCGTACGCTCAGGTTTTCTGGGTCTCTATGTTTTTGGTTGGATAGTTTTCTCAATTTCTTTCTCAGGTTTTTGCATTCTTCATCTGTCACGGTTTCGGCCGAGGCTGCCCCTCCTCCTTGTTCGGGCAGGCTTCGGCGGTCGTCGTCCCCGGAGTACTAGCTGCCACCGTTCGATGTTTCATGTTTGTTTGGTTTTGTCTGTTTGTACACCTGTCCCTTGTTAGTGTTTGATTGTGTTCCCTATTTAGTTTCGTAATTTGAGTCAGGTGTTATGAGTGATTGTTTTTGTCAGCTGTGTTCTTGTGTATGGGGTTTTCGCTCCTAGTGTGTTTTTCGAGTCCGCACGGTGTGCGCCTTTTCTTATTTTACGCACGGGTTGTTGTGTGCGTTTTGTCGCTCTTGCCCCCCGGTTGGGTTGGCTATTTTCTCCTGTTTGGGAGTTGTTTGACTACTAAAGACTGTTGACGAACACCTTTTGTGCCTGCGCTTGATTCCCTGCACCACATCCACACTCAGCTGTTCTGACAGAATCACTCATCACCATGGAATCAGCAGGAGCAACCGCGCCAACAGCGAGCATGGAGGACCGTCTTCGTGGGCAGGAGGACCGGATCAACCAGGTCTGTCATGCCCTGGAGGGGTGATGAACACTCTCCACCGATGGGAGACCAGCCGGGGTACCCACGGCCCCACCTACCGGACCATCCCCATCGGTCAGTCCTCCTGTCCAACTTCCGGAAACCAGTGGGATTCGGCTCTCGCTCCCGAGGGCGTACGACGGCTCCGCTGCCGGGTGTCAAGGGTTCCTGCTGCAGGTGGAGCTCTACCTCGCCACCGTACACCCGGCGCCCTTGGGACACGAGAGCGTCTCCGCCCTCATCTCCTGTCTCACCGGCAAGGCGTTGGAGTGGGCCAACGCCGAATGGAGGAGAATGGACGCCGCTACCACTACCTATGCGGAGTTCTCCCGCCGCTTCCGTGCCGTGTTTGACCATCCTCCAGAAGGGAAGGCGGCGGGGGAGCGTCTGTTCTACCTCCGACAGGGGATGAGGAGCGCCCAGGACTTTGCTCTGGAATTCCGGACTCTAGCGGCAGATGCAGGGTGGAATGAGCGGGCCCTAATAGACCACTTCCGGTGCAGCCTCCAGGAGGACGTCCAGAGAGAGTTGGCGTGCAGGGACACCTCGTTGTCGTTTGACCAACTTGTCGACATGGCCATTCGGCTGGACACCCTGCTCGCCACCCGTGGACGGCCCGGAGGGGGTTCGTTCATTTCACCCTCCAGCACCTCCGAGCCGTGCCCTATGGAGCTCGGGGGTGCTGGCGCTAGAGAACGGAGGAATAGGAACCCGAGGGGGGCCGTTCCCTGCACTAACTGTGGTCGTGGAGGGCACACCGCGGCTAGGTGTTGGGGAGGGTCCCCCGGTGGAGGAGAGGGCAGGCCACGCATTGGGGGGTCCCCCCAGGTGAGTAGGCGCCCTACTTACCCAGAGCTTTCTGTCGTTCACCTAACCTTGCCTGTTTGTTTTCCACAGGTTGCACCTCGGTCCCAGCATAAGGCGCTAGTAGATTCAGGCGCAGCTGGGAATTTTGTAGATCGCCAGTTCTGTGTAGAGTTAGGGATTCCTCTCCTTCCCGTTGATAAGCCTTTCCCTGTTCATGCCCTAGATAGCCGTCCGTTAGGATCTGGGTTGATTAGGGAAGTTACGGCACCCCTTAAGATGATGGCGCAGGAGGGTCATGTGGAAACAATTCAGCTCTATTTGATTGACTCTCCTGCGTATCCGGTGGTGCTGGGGCTTCCCTGGTTGATGACCCATGACCCTACTATTTCGTGGCGAGAGAAAGCTCTTAAAGGGTGGTCTGCCCAGTGTGAGGGTCGGTGTCTGGGTGTTTCCATAGGGGCGACCTCGGTGGAAAGTCCGAATCTAATGCCAGCACTGCATATTCCCCCCGAGTATGAGGATTTGAAAATGGTGTTTAGTAAAACTAGGGCGGCGCAGCTGCCACCTCATAGACTGGGGGATTGTGCGATAGATCTCCAGTCAGGAGCAGCTCTCCCGCGGAGCCATGTGTATCCCTTGTCTCAAGAGGAGAGGAAGGCAATGGAAACTTACATCGCTGAGTCTCTGAGACAGGGATACATACAGCCCTCCACTTCACCCGCTTCCTCAAGTTTCTTTTTGTGAAGAAAAAGGATGGAGGTCTGCGCCCGTGTATTGATTACCGCGGTCTCAATCAGATTACGGTGAAGTACAGCTATCCACTTCCTCTGATTGCGACTATGACGGAGTCGTTACACGGTGCTCAGTTCTTCACAAAATTGGATCTCAGGAGCGCATATAACGGTGCGCATTAGAGAGGGCGATGAATGGAAGACAGCGTTTAGCACGACCTCCGGACATTACGAGTATCTCGTCATGCCATATGGGTTAATGAATGCTCCCTCAGTCTTCCAATCCTTCGTCGATGAGATTTTCCGGGACATGCAGGGACAGGGAGTAGTCGTGTACATAGACGATATTCTGGTGTACAGCCCTACCCGAGCAGAGCATGTAGCCCTGGTGCGCCGAGTATTGAGGAGGCTGTTGGAGCATGACCTATATGTCAAGGCAGAGAAATGTCTGTTCTTTCAGAAGTCGGTCTCCTTTCTGGGTTATCAGTTGTCTGCGTCAGGGGTGAAGATGGAGGTGGACCGGGTGTCAGCTGTGCGTAATTGGCAGACCCCAACTACTGTGAAGGAGGTGCAACAGTTCTTGGGTTTTGCGAATTATTACCGGAGGTTTATCCGGGGTTTTGGACAGGTGGCAGCTCCCATAACGTCTCTGTTGAAGGGGGGTCCGGTGCGCTTGCGGTGGTCAGCTGAGGCGGACAGGGCTTTTGGGAGACTGAAGGACCTGTTTACCTCGGCGCCGGTGTTGGCGCATCCAGATCCCTCTTTACCTTTCCAGGTAGAGGTAGACGCATCAGAGGCCGGTATAGGGGCCGTTCTCTCCCAACGGTCTGGCACACCACCTAAACTCCGTCCCTGTGCCTTTTATTCTAAAAAGCTCAGTCCGGCGGAGCGGAATTATGACGTAGGAGACAGGGAGCTGTTAGCCGTGGTACAGGCCCTAAAGGTGTGGCGGCATTGGCTTGAGGGGGCTCAACACCCTTTCCTCATTCTAACTGACCACCGTAACCTGGAATACATCCGGGCAGCTAGGAGATTGAATCCTCGCCAGGCCCGCTGGACTATGTTTCTAGCCCGGTTTGTGTTTAAAATTACTTACATCCCTGGGTCCCAGAACGGGAAGGCAGATGCCCTGTCTCGGCGGTATGACGCGGAGGAGAGGTCCGTTGAGCCCACTCCCATACTACCGGAGTCTTGTCTGGTTGCACCGGTGGTATGGGAGGTTGATGCCGAGATCGAGCGGGCGTTACGCACCGACCCAAGTCCTCCACAGTGTCCAGTGGGTCGGACGTACGTTCCGCTCGAGGTACGCGATCGCCTCATTTATTGGGCTCATACGTCCCCTCCTCTGGACATCCAGGTATCGGCCGGACAGTTCACTGCCTTAGCACTAAGTACTGGTGGCCAACGTTAGCCAGGGATGTGAGGATTTATGTCTCCTCCTGTTCGGTGTGTGCCCAGTGTAAGGCGCCCAGACATTTGCCCAGGGGTAAGCTACAACCCCTGCCCGTTCCACAACGACCCTGGTCCCACCTCTCGGTGGATTTTGTTACCGACCTTCCCCCCTCACAGGGGAATACTACCATCCTGGTCGTTGTGGATCGGTTCTCGAAGGCCTGTCGTCTCCTTCCCCTGCCGGATCTACCCACTGCCCTACAGACCGCTGAGGCTCTGTTTACCCATGTCTTCCGGCATTACGGGGTACCCGAGGATATAGTGTCTGATCGAGGCCCCCAGTTCACCTCCAGAGTGTGGAGAGCGTTTATGGAACGGTTGGGGGTTTCGGTAAGCCTTACCTCGGGTTACCATCCGGAGAGTAATGGGCAGGTTGAACGTGTTAACCAGGATGTTATTTTACGCACGGGTTGTTGTGTGCGTTTTGTCGCTCTTGCCCCCCGGTTGGGTTGGCTATTTTCTCCTGTTTGGGAGTTGTTTGACTACTAAAGACTGTTGACGAACACCTTTTGTGCCTGCGCTTGATTCCCTGCACCACATCCACACTCAGCTGTTCTGACATCATCGAACCATTTGTCATCGTTGTTAATTTTCTTCGGTTTTCTGTTTGACATTTTTTAGATTTGATAGGGAAGCTGAGAGGTCAAATATACTGTTTAGGTTTTCTACTGCCAAGTTTACACCTTCACTATTACAGTGGAACGTTTTGTTTAGGAAGTTGTCTAAAAGGGCTTGAATTTGTTGTTGCCTAATTGTTTTTTGATAGGTTTCTACACTACTTTCCTTCTATATATAGCATTTCTTAATATTATTAAGTTCTGTTGCTTTGATGCCTCATGATTAAATATTGCTCTGTTCAGGTAGACTGTGATTTTGCTGTGATCTGATAGGGGTGTCAGTGGGCTGACTGTAAACGCTCTAAGAGACTCTGGATTACGGTCAGTGATAAAGTAGTCTACAGTACTACTGCCAAGAGATGAGCTATAGGTGTACGTAACGTAGGAGTCCCCTTGACGCCTACCGTTGACTATGTACATACCCAGCGTGCGACAGAGCTGCAGGAGTTGTGACCCGTTTTTGTTGGTTATGTTTTCGTAGTTGTGCCTAGGGGGCATATGGGGGGAGGGAATGCTGTCACCTCCAGGTAGGTGTTTGTCAACAAAAAAGATTAATCTTGAAGCTTTTTTTTTGCGATCCGGGAAAGTTCGTAAGATCAGTACAACACGCTATGAAAACTTATTTTATGTGTTGCGTGAGTGCGTCGGGGTAGGAGAGTTTCCAATGAGCTGTCGTCGGTCAGCTCTGACTCTGCTGCCCAAAAAAGGGGACTTGTGTGAACTTAAGAACTGAAGGCCTGTGGCATTGCTCTATGCGGACTACAAGATATTTTGTTACGGTCCTCGCTAACAGACTGAAGTCCCATCTGGACTCTATAGTACACAAGGACCAGACATATTGTGTACCGGGTCGCTCAGTCACGGACAACTAGGACTTGTCAAGAGTTTCTAATGTGAATTTTGGACTGGTCTATTTAGACCAAGAGAAGGCTTTTGATAGAGTGGACCATGAATATCTGTTTAATCTGATGTCTGTATTTGGGTTTGGGGAAAGGTTTTTGGCCAGTGTGAAGATGTTGTATGCTGGAGGCGTCATGTATGGTCAAGGTGGGAGGGGGCTCAGTAGGCCAGTCGGTGTGAGGCGGGGCAATGAGACAAGGATGCCCTCTGTCGGGGCAGTTATATACACTAGCCATTGTGCCTTTTTTGGGCCTGCTACGCAGGAGTGTGCTGAACAGGTATGGGTGTGTTGACAGGCATAGCAGTGTCGGTGTATGCAGATGCCATCACTGATTCCTGGTGGAACTGGAGAGCAGGGTGGCTGCATTCCGACTAAAGGCAGCGCAGAGACTGCTGTACCATACTGATGTCGGATGGATGGAACCAGCATTTGCACTGCTGAGGAGAGCTGGCGGATTAGGGTTGAACTGGCAGCTGTTCCTCATTAGGCTGGAGAGGCTGTGTACAGCAGATCTCTCTGATTTTTACTCGGCGGTGCTAAGGGCCTGGCAGCTGCTAAGGCCCACACGAAAAGGGGGTGTGGAGCCTGGGTTGTGGGTGCGGGAGGAGCCTATCTTCCACAACCCAGCCATCCTTTTGAGAACACTCCGAGCCTGGGGACGTTTGAGGGGGTGGGAGGTAAAGCCCTCTACAACCTCTGCATTAAGGTAAATAACATTAGGAGCCTAACAGGAGTGAAGGCACATCAGTGGCAGGGGGTATGTGGGGCGTAATGTATGGTGGATTTTAGATGGAGGGGGCTCTACAAACTCCCAGTACCAAAGAGGTCAGGGGACCTCCAGTAGAGGGTTCTACATGGAGCCCTGGCCACTAACAACTGGTTGGCACGGGTCGACCCGGGAGTCGGACAGGGGTGTCCATTCTGTGTCATGAGTGAAACTGTGATTCACGTGTTTTCTGTGTACGTCAGGTTAATTCCATTAATGTCTCCGTTGGAATGTCTGTGTGAGAGGTTGGGGGTGGAGTTTACTGTCGGGATGTGTATAATGGGGTACAGGTGTTCGAATAAGGAAACGGCCAAATGTGTGTTGTTGAATTTTCTGTTTGCTCAGGCAAAGTTGGCTATTTGGGTAACAATTAGGAACAGGGTCAAAGGTGGGGGGATAACTGATAGATTAATTATTAATGACTAATTATTACACCCTGAAACTGTGTATAATGTGTTAGAAATGTGTGAGTGTAGGACCAGTAAAGGCTATGGCATTGAGCCACTATTTAGCAATGTGAGTAAGAGTTAGGCCAGACAACAAAGACAACTGAGAAACTAAGATAAAGAGGCCTCCCAATTTAGGGAGGGGAGAAACTGTTATGAAAACATGGTGCAGAATATTGTGAGAACGGCAATAACTGAGTAAAGCAGGGAGTAGGATATGTGTGTGTGTGTGTGTGTGTATGTATGTGTGTATGCATGTGTGTATATGTGTGTGTGAGTGGCGCAGTGGTCTAAGGCACTGCATCGCAGTGCTAACTGTGCCACTAGATCCTGGTTCGAATCCAGGCTCTGTCGCAGCCGGCCGCGACCAGGAGACTCATGGGCGTCGCACAATTGGCCCAGCGTCGTCCATGGTAGGGGAGGGAATGGCCGGCAGGGATGTAGCTCAGTTGATAGAGCATGGCGTTTGCAACGCCAGGGTTGTGGGTTCGATTCCCACGGGGGGCCAGTATAAAAAAATATGTATTCACTAACTGTAAGTCGCTCTGGATAAGAGCGTCTGCTAAATGACTAAAATGTAAATGTAATGTGTGTGTGTGAACTGAAGGTCAGTAGAGCAGTTTTAGAGTGGAAAACTACAGCCCGCCTACAGAGGGAAGGGATTTCTTTTTGTATGACGTATGAGTATAAAAGATGGACTCTGAAATTGTGATGGCAGAATTCTCAATGAATAAATATCTCTGACTATGCAGACCGGGACTCTGGCCGTTACTTAAATCCCAAAAGACTTACAACCTTTTGGGAGACGCACAGAGACACTAAAATAGTTTGTTAAATAATTCACATAACAATAACAGACCCTTTACTATTATTTAATGGGATGGTCTCTGCGCGCCTTAGGGTGGAATTTGAGTTCTATAAAATGATAAAAAGTGTGGAGATGTTTCAGGAGATATGATGTGTCTGTGGGGGCCATCTGTACATCTGGGGAAGATGGGTTGGATATACGGTTGTAAAAGTGGTGAGGTTTTGATTATTGTGATGTGTGGTGTTGTTTTGTATCGTGGGGTAGAGGGCAAGGTGAGTATGCAGTACAGGGGTGAGGCTTTAATGAAATGAGGATGTATCATTAAAGAAAGACATGAAGTCAAAGTCCCTCAGTCTCTACCTCTCTCTCTCTCTCTCTCTAATACTCTCTCTCTACTTCTCCCTCAGTCTCCCTCTCTCTCTCTCTCTCTCTCTCAGTCTCTCTCTCTACCTCTCTCTCTCTCTCTCTACATCTCCCTCACTCTCTCTCTCTCTACCTCTCTCTCTCTCTCTCTCTAATACTCTCTCTCTACTTCTCCCTCAGTCTACCTCTCTCTCTCTCTCTCTCTCTCTCTCTCTCTCTCTCTCTCTCTCTCTCTCTCTCTCTCTCTCTCTCTCTCTCTCTCTCTCTCTCTCTACCTCTCTCTCTCTCTACCTCTCCCTCAGACTCCCCCCCCTCCCTCTCTCTCTCTACCTCTCTCTTTCTCTACCTCTCCCTCAGTCTCCCTCCCCCTCTCTCGCTCTCTACTTCTCCCTCAGTCTCCCTCTCTCTCTCTCTCTCTCTCTCCCTCTCTCTCTCTCTCTCTCTCTCTCTCTCTCTCTCTCTCTCTCTCTCTCTCTCTCTCTCTCTCTCTCTCTCTACATCTCCCTCAGTCT
This sequence comes from Coregonus clupeaformis, assembly GCF_020615455.1. Classification (NCBI taxonomy): domain Eukaryota; kingdom Metazoa; phylum Chordata; class Actinopteri; order Salmoniformes; family Salmonidae; genus Coregonus; species Coregonus clupeaformis. The sequence continues at coordinate 36,291,498 of NC_059218.1, forward strand.
CTCTCTCTACCTCTCTCTCTCTCTCTACATCTCCCTCAGTTCTCTCTCTCTCTCTCTCTCTCTCTCTCTCTCTCTCTCTCTCTCTCTCTCTCTCTCTCTCTCTCTCTCTCTCTACATCTCCCTCAGTCTCTCTCTCTACCTCTCTCTCTCTCTATACATCTCCCTCAGTCTCTCTCTCTCTCTCTCTCTCTCTCTCTCTCTCTCTCTCTCTCTCTCTCTCTCTCTCTCTCTCTCTCTCTACCTCTCCCTCAGTATCTTTCTTCTTCTTTCATCTCCTCTTTCTTTACCACGTACTCTTTCCTTCTCTCCCCCCTTTCTCCCCCCTCTGCTTGGTGTATACTATGAGGCCCAGTCTTCCATGCCTGGAATTACAACAGACTGGAAAAGTGTGGATCTGAGATACAGTTTCTGGACATTCTTAATTTAATAGATTGTATTTTATTCATACTCTCAAAGTGTCTTAAGTGTCAATTTCCTCTGTGCGTTTTTCCAGATAGCCAATAGGCTCCTTCTGTAATTCGGCCTTATAAGTAAAAACAACATGAAGACTGATTGGGTTATGGTGGTTGGCTTGAAAAAAATACAGACACCCGATTAGTTGATGCTTGGCAGTGAGTTCTTTGAATAAGATCAAGGCTGGAAAATAGGACCCCCCTTCTGCTTAAGTTACTTCCCTTTCACAGATCTGATAGGAATGGATAGGTGAAAGCAATATGGCAGAATCGAGGGGGGGTTGTCCATCAATCACACTCTAGGCACATCATGTAGATCTGAGATGCATAAAGTAGCTTCACCTTGCCATCTCATATAGGTATGGAATTACACACACACACCTCTCTCTCTCTCTCTCTCTCTCTCTCTCTCTCTCTCTCTCTCTCTCTCTCTCACCCTCGCTCTCTCCTTCTCACCATTGCCCCCTCTCTCGCTCACTCTCCTTCTCCTCCTCCCTTTCACTCGCTCTCTCTCTCTCTCTGACCTAATATCTTTAAACCAACCCCTGCAGTGGTTTCATTCACCAGTCAGGTGTCTAGAGTGTACGTACGTGGTCTGAGTTCTTAACCAGATGTTAGTGGGTCATAAATACGATTCCATCATCGCCCATGTAAGCTAGGGTGGACTTAGCGATTTGGGAATCCATTTCAAAATGCCTTCTAGGGGACCACTTAGTAGTAGTAGGTAGAGTCTTGGTGGTTCCAACCTTCTTCCATTTAAGAATGATGGAGGCCACTGTGTTCTAGGGGACCTTCAATGCTGCAGACAATTTTTGGTACCCTTCCACAGATCTGTGCTTCGACACAATCCTGTCTCGGAGCTCTAAGGACAATTCCTTCAATCTCATGGCTTGGTTTTTCCTCTGACATGCACTATCAGCTATGGGACCTTATATAGACAGGTGTTTGCCTTTCCAAATCATGTCAAATCAATTGAATTTACCACAGGTGGACTCCAATCAAGTTGTAGAAACACCTCAAGGATGATCAATGGGAACAGGATGCACCTGACTTCAATTTGGAGTCTCGTAGTAAAGGGTCTGAATACTTATGTAAATAAGGCAGAATTAAGTGTCAATTTCCCCCATTTGATTTTCCAGATAGCCAATAGGCTCCTGCTGTAAATCTAAGGAATAAGGAAAAACATGAAGACTGATTGGGTTATGGTGTTTGGCTTGCAAAAAATACAGACACCGATTAGTTGATGCTTGGCAGTGAGTTCTTTGAATAAGATCAAGGCTGGAAAACAGGACCCCCCTTCTGCTTAAGTTACTTCCCTTTCACAGATCTGATAGGAATGGATAGGTGAAAGCAATATGGCAGAATCGAGGGGGGGTTGTCCATCAATCACACTCTAGGCACATCATGTAGATCTGAGATGCATAAAGTAGCTTCACCTTGCCATCTCATATAGGTATGGAATTACATGCACACAGCTCTCTCTCTCTCTCTCTCTCTCTCTCTCTCTCTCTCTCTCTCTCTCTCTCTCTCTCTCTCTCTCTCTCTCTCTCTCTCTCTCTCTCTCTCTGACCTAATATCTTTAAACCAACCCCTGCAGTGGTTTCATTCACCAGTCAGGTGTCTAGAGTCCTGGCACGCCAGGCTGTGAAGCAAACCTCAGACATGCATGTGGTAGTATATGACTAAGTAAGTACTGGTGCTGTTTGAATCATTTCATCTGGGCAGTTTATAAATGTGAATAAATGTATAAAACCACACACCTGTAGGCCAAGAGTCCAAAAACATGCTTTAATAATGATAACAGTGTGTTCAAGATTGAGTGGAATTCTGTTTTTACGATACTTGATTGTAGACTTTTTCTCTGTTGTCCAAGAGAAGGATTCTGCTACATTTGACTAAATGATTTGCACAGTAACTGACATCAAATTTTACAGTAACTAGAAAAGTACATACTTTAGCCAACACACTCATACATTGACCCTTATATTTAACTTTGGGACCATAGTCGATCATGACAGTAAAAGCAAAAAAACTCCATCAGCAAATTCACACAAGAGAGAAACTTCATTAGTGCAAAGAATGTGGCAAAAGCTTCAGTAAAACATTAAAACAGCACAGTGAACAACCTGGAGAATTTCAACACCACCTCCCTTCAGTCCTCTCACCAGGCAGGCTGTCCATCCCCTCATCCCCTGGTGCTGGTCTGTGGTGGTCTGGTCTGTGGTGTGTCTAACCCTCTAGACGTAGGCCTTGCTGCTGCCAGCCACGGAGCTAGCAGCCTTGAAGTACTTGACATCGTGGTTCTCATCGCTGGGGGGGCAGGAGCAGCAGAGGAGCGCCCCGCCCAGGATCATCAGCCCTGCGGAGCCCCAGCCGATGTAGAGTGAGGCTCCCAGCTCCCCTCCTCTGGGCCTCGACCAAAGGGGGTTGTAGAAGTCTTGGATGATGGTGTTGGCCGACCAGCAGACAGGGACCAGGACCAGAAGGGCAGCAATGGAAGACGATTCCGCTAGCGATGGCAACCTTGGCCTTGGACGTCTCGTTATCCACGAGTTGGTGCACTTCCGCCCGGCGATGCCCAGCAGGATGGCGAACACGCCAGCGATTATGGCGATTATGATCAGAGCCCTGGCGGCCTTCAGGTCCTGGGGCAAGGCCAGGAGGAGTCGTAGACCTTACACTCCATCTGTCCCGTGCTCTGGGTCACACAGTTCATCCATAACCCTTCCAAGATGACCTGAGCGGTGATGATGTTGGCTCCGATGAAGGCTGTCACCTTCCACATGGGCAGAGCACAGATGATGATGCTTCCCAGCCAGCCGACGATCGCCAGGGCCGTGCCCAGCGTCTGTAGCCCAACCGACACCATCCTGATGGAGCCCTGGTAGAATGGACAGATTGAGCTTATGGAGGGAGAGATATAGAGACAGGAGAGTATAGCCTGGACAGGGTAGATGTTGACAGTGAATAACTTACCTCCTCTACGTCTCTGACTTATAGGGTTTACTGTGAAAAAATGACGTAATAGGGAGGAGTTTTATCATTCTCTCTCTCTCTCTCTCTCTCTCTCTCTCTCTCTCTCTCTCTCTCTCTCTCTCTGACCTAATATCTTTAAACCAACCCCTGCAGTGGTTTCGTTCACCAGTCAGGTTATTGGGCCCATATAGGGACATATGGATGGATATACTGAAGATCACCTCCATCTCCACCATCCTGGGAGCTCTAGGAGTGATGGGGTCCATCTTTGGGACCAAGTGCTTTAGCTGGTATCCTGCAACTCACCACTGTCTTCTTGGTCTATTACTTGACACAGAATATTCCAGAATACTGGAGGGAGTATATATTCTTTTCCACTGAATTCTGTAGATGGTCCGCCTCCATGCTCCTGATAGGAGGGACCATACTCTGCTGCAGCACCTTGAAGAGGAAGAACCCAGACTCGACAACGACTAAATCAACCTCACACTAATGTCTCTGTCCAGAAGCTGTACCTTCTTGTTATAAAAACCATAGGGATCCAATAATTGTGATTCTATATGTAATTCTATGATGAAAAATGGCCTCTATCCTATCTGTTCAATGTTAGAATTCAGAAGGGACTAGATAGGTGTGAAAGCAACATAGTTATTGTTCCACCTTCTCTTTAACAGGTCAAAGGGGAGTTCATGACATATTGTGTTAAAATATTCAGTTAATTTAGACTGTGTGGAGAAGCCATTTCAATCATCAGTGATTCCTCCACTAGGATTGGAGGGAAGACTGAGCTGGGGGCCTTAATGTACTTCGGCTGGGGGGCGGCCGCCCTGCTCCTGGGCATGGGCGCAGGCAAGTGTTTTGGGTTACTTGGCTCAATTCAATAGGTGGTCCGCCTCCATGCTCCTGATAGGAGGGAACATATGTTGCTGCTGCATCTTCAAGAGGAACCAGACAGACTCAACAACGACTCAATCAACCTCTTGCTAACAGCTCTGTCTGCAAAAGGTCATAGAGGAGTTTATGTCTTATTGTGGTTGGGACCATAGTCTGGTGCAGCTGCTGCTGCTACTGCTTTAAGAGAGACATTCCCAACTCAACAACTCACTTAAATTCCATCACTGGTATCTCATCTGATCTTATGTTACCATAGCCCAGTGTTTCTCCATATAAGTGCACAGAATTAGTCTTCAAAAAGTTTTAGGGGAGCTTGTGCAATATTGCCATATTGCTTACTTTTGCCAGGGCAACAACAAAACAGTTGGGGTAGAAACAAGCTCACCAGTTCCTCACACACGGTAACGACCACACACTTCACCACATCTGTACAGGTTGTGTTTCCATGGCAGCAGATGACGTCAAGCGCCCTTGGGCTTCTGACTGGCCGGGCTCTCTAGTATCACAGAAGAACTCTGCAACAAACATCTTTGAGAAAAGAACGTTGAACAATCTGCAGTTTTAGAACTTTGATTGCAAAGAATGAAGCTGTAGGCCTGTAGAATCAAGGATCTTCTCTGGAAGTATAACATCTCCACTGTTCCGGAATCTGTTTGTTGAGTCACATCCTCGTTCTTCCAGGAAGTGCATGTTGATGGGCATGGAGATCGTGGGTAATATGTGTCTTCAATGCAGACTTTGATCAGTTGAATCAGGTGTGTTACTGCCTGGCTGGAACAAAAGCCTGCACCCACACTGGCACTTGTAGGATGTTTCTATGGGTGGTGGAAATACCACCAAATTAAACTGCTTTTCCATTATTATTTACTCTAATTAAATTGCAACTCTTGTGCTGTCTCCTGACTTCATTTGGTGGAACCTCGTGCTTCTTCCTACCCCGGGGTTGTTTCTGGACTGGGCCAAGGTCTTATCATGGTCTAGGTAGTACGTACGTGTTCTGAGTTCTTAACCAGATGTTAGTGGGTCAAAAATACGATTCCATCATCGCCAATGTAAGCTAGGGTGGACTTAGCGATTTGGGAGCCCATTTCAAAATGCCTTTGAGGGGACCCCCTACCCCCCAAAATGGACATTTCCCCTATAAATGAATTGCTAAAATTATTCATGTGCGTTAAGTTTATATTTTATTTCAGGCCATTATGAAATGTAAACACCCTATAAAGCTGTGGCTAACACATTTGGGTAAAAACAACTGTCAGAATCAGTCGGTAAGGGACCCATGACAGCTGCGTGCAAGTTACTTGCTGTTTTCACACCCATCACTTCCTCTCTGTTTCTGTCCTGCCAACCCTAGGCCAAGTTTACACCTGACATCTCTTATCGAACGCAGACACCAGCCTGACCTATTTACCATAAACGCTCAACTTCACGTCTGCTTCATTAGTTTCTCACTATGGTTTCCTGTAAAAGGGCAAAATAAATTGGTCTATCTGTTCATATCAACTGATTTAGATTTAAACCTAACTGTTTTTTCCCCATTTGGTCACAGCTGCAGACGTAATTATGACTTTCTACCTAGTTCCTTATTGGTGTCTGTGTCTGAGTAGTGAGGAACTACAAGGACATAGTTTTGATCTGGTTCTGTTCGTAAAGTCATTTTCAGTAGAAATGAAAAAGTTAGGGATGAACGGCAGTGTTGTATTTTTGTTTACAGCTCCTTTATTGCAGTAGGGTCACCCAGGGATATTATGAAATATATTGTGTTGGTGTGTGTTGGGTCTCATATTCCTCAGCACGATCCAAGGGGTTTAAGGAAATGTATTTGGCTATACACTGACTCTCTGTTTTGATCTGCCCTTTAAAGATCTCCCCATAGAGTGTAAACAACTGTTCTATTTCTACTGACCTTCTGTGTATAGTGGGGAAAAAAAGTATTAATAATTTGCATAATTTGCAAATAAATTCATAAAAAATCCTACAATGTGACTTTCTGGATTTTTTTTTCTAATTTTGTCTGTCATAGTTGACGTGTACCTATGATGAAAATTACAGGCCTCTCTCATCTTTTTAAGTGGGAGAACTTTCACAATTGGTGGCTGACTAAATACTTTTTTCCCCCACTGTATGTAGACAGACAGGCAGGCAGACAGACAGACAGACAAAGAAAGGCAGTGTATAGCCAACATACATGTCCCTGAACTCAGCCAATCCTTTATAAAGAATATGAACTCGTCTACTTGATGCTGCTTTGATTTGAGTCATTACTTTGTGTTCCTGTGAACACCTGTCCTTGAGTGCGCCACAAATGGAACCCTTTTCCCTACATAGTAAACTACTTTTGACTAGAGCCCTATGTTTGGGTCCTCCACCTTGTCCTTTATCCCTGAGTGAAGGGTCCTTCATCCTTGAGGGAAGGGTCCTATTTCCCAGAGGGAAGAGTGTTTTATCCCTGAGTAAGGGTCCTTTATCCCTGAGGGAAGAGTGTTTTATCCCTGAGGAAAGGGTCCTTTATTTATCCCTGGGGGAAGGGTCCTTTATCTCTGAGGGAAGAGTACTTTATCCCTGAGGGAAGAGTCCTTTATCCCAGAGGGAAGGGTCCTTTATCCCAGAGGGAAGAGTGTTTTATCAATGAGGGAAGGGTCCTTTATCCCTAAAGGGAAGTGTCCTTTAACTCTCCTTGAGTGAAGGGTCCTTTATTTATCCCTGGGGGAAGGGTCCTTTATCTCTGAGGGAAGGGTACATTATCCCTGAGGGAAGGGTGTTTCATCTCTGAGGGTAGAGTTCTTTATCCCTGACGGAAGTGTCCTTTATCCCTGAGGGAAGAGTGTTTTATCCCTGAGAGAAGTGACCTTTATCCCTGAGGGAAGGGTCTTTTAATTATCCCTGAGGGAAGGGTTCTTTCTCCCTGAGTGAAGGGTATTGTCACGCCCTGGCTCTGGGGACTCTTAAATGTTGAGCCAGGGTGTGGATTTTCGTTGTTTAGTTTTCTATGTTTTTCGTTCTAGATCGTGTATATCTATGTTGGCCAGGGTGGTTCCCAATCAGAAACAGCTGTAGCTCGTTGTCTCTGATTGGGGACCATACTTAGGCAGCCTTTTGGCATTTTAGTTTTGTGGGATCTTGTTCCATTTGGTTTGTTGTATGACCTAGGGCTTCACGTATCGTTTTGTTCTTTTGGTTCGTGTTGTGTACACTAAATAAAGTATGTACGCCTATCATGCTGCGCCTTGGTCCGCTTCTCATAACGATCGTGACAGAAGATCCCACCACCAGAGGACCAAGCAGCGTGCCAAACAGGAGAAGTTGGCGATGTCCCAGGTGGGCGAATGGTGGTCTTGGGAGGACATATTCGCGGGCAGAGGGCCATGGGCAAAAGTAAATGCCCAGGCAGGAGAGGAGAAACGGCGCCAACTGTGCCTACGACGGACACGCGAGAGGCAACCCCAATTCAATTTTTGGGGGGGGCACACGGCGTGGACGACGGGGCTGCTGGAGGCAGCTACAGGACGAATCGGCGGACTAGGAGAGGAGACCACCAGGTTTGGGGGCCTGGAAGGGTGGTTGGTGGAGCCTAGAGGTAGAGCAGAGCCAACTCCCCGTACTCAGGCTAGGCAGCGTGAGACTGGGCAGGATCCGGGTTATGCGGAGCCACGTACTCTGCCGCGAGTGTTCCGGCACAGTCCTGTACGTCCTGTGCTAGCACCACACATGTGTCGTGCTAAGGTGGGCATGCAGCCAGGACGGAGTGTGCTGGCTCAACGCTCGTGGCCTCCAGTACCCCTCCTCGGTCCCGGATATCCTGCGCCAGTGCCACGTGCTGTAGTGCCAGAACGAGTGCACAGCCCTGTACGTCCTGTGCTGATGCCTCACACAGATTGTGTGGAAATAGGCATTCAGCCAGGGCCGGGTTGTGTCAGCTCTCCGCTCCAGACCTCCAGTCCGTCTCCACAGTCCAGCCCGGCCTGTTCCTGTCCCTCGCACCAAGGCAGTGGTGCGCGTCGCCAGCCCGGTCCGGCATGTTCCTGTCCCTCGCACCAAGGCAGTGGTGCACGTCGCCAGCCCGGTCCGGCATGTTCCTGTCCCTCGCACCAAGCCTGTGGTGCGCGTCGCCAGCCCAGTCCGGCCTGTTCCTGTCCCTCGCACCAAACCAGTGGTGCGCGTCGCCAGCCCGGTCCGGCCTGTTCCTGTCCCTCGCACCAAGCCTGTGGTGCGCGTCGCCAGCCCGGTCCGGCCTGTTCCTGTCCCTCGCACCAAGTCTGTGGTGCGCGTCGTCAGCCCGGTCCGGCCCGTTCCTGCTCCCCGCACGAAGCCAGTGGTGCGCGTCGCCAGCCCAGTCCGGCCTGTTCCTGTCCCTCGCACTAAGCCTGTGGTGCGCATCGCCAGCCCGGTCCGGCCTGTTCCTGCTTCCCTCACCAAGCCTGTGGTGCGTGTCGCCAGCCCGGTCCGGCCCGTTCCTGCTCCCCGCACCAAGCCAGTGGTGCGCGTCGCACCGGTCCGGCCTGTTCCTGTCCCTCGCACCAAGCCTGTGGTGCGCATCGCCAGCCCGGTCCGGCCTGTTCCTGCTTCCCGCACCAAGCCTGTGGTGCGCGTCGCCAGCCCGGTCCGGCCTGTTCCTGCTCCCCGCACCAAGAATGTGGTGCGCGTCGCCAGCCCGGTCCGGCCTGTTCCTGCTCCCCGCACCAAGCTTGTGGTGCACGTCGTCAGCCCGGTCCGGCCTGTCCCTGCTCCCCGCTCCAAGCCAGTGGTGCACGTCGCCAGCCCGGTCCGGCCCGTTCCTGCTCCCCGCACCAAGACAGTGGTGCGCGTTGTCAGTCCGGCATGGCCCGTGCCTGTTCCACCGGTGCCTGGTACGGAACCGGGCAGCTGCTCCACTCCGGAGCCAGAGCTATCCGCTCCACCGGTGTCCAGACCAGATCAGGGGCGCTACGGGGGGTTGGAGAGAGAGTGGTGGTCACGCCCGGAGCAGGATCCGCCTCCGAGGCGGAATGCCCACCCGGCCCCTACCCTCTTGTGTTTGGTTGGCGCGGTCGCAGTCCGCGCCTTTGGGGGGGGTACTGTCACGCCTGGCTCTGGGGACTCTTAAATGTTCAGCCAGGGTGTGGATTTTTCATTGTTTAGTTTTCTATGTTTTTCGTTCTAGATCGTGTATATCTATGTTGGCCAGGGTGGTTCCCAATCAGAGACAGCTGTAGCTCGTTGTCTCTGATTGGGGACCATACTTAGGCAGCCTTTTGGCATTTTAGTTTTGTGGGATCTTGTTCTGTTTGGTTTGTTGTATGACCTAGGACTTCACATATCGTTTTGTTGTTTTGGTTCGTGTTGTGTACACTAAATAAAGTATGTACGCCTATCACGCTGCGCCTTGGTCCGCTTCTCATAACAATCGTGACAGGTATTTTAATTATCCTTGAGGGAAGGGTTGTTTATCCCAGAGGAAAGAGTCCTTTATCTCTGAGGGAAGGGTACTTTATCCTTATTTATACTATAAGAGGATATGAAACCCAGACTTTGTCTGTCTTGTTAGACCATTCGGAAGGTATTCAGACACCTTGAACTTTTAAACATTTTGTTACGTTACAGCCTTATTTTATAATGTATTAAATAGTTTTTTCCCCTCATCAATATACACACAATACATCATAATGACAAAGCAAAAACACTACACTACAACTATGAAACTACAAGCTTGGCACACCTGTATTTGGGGAGTTTTTCCCATTTTCCTCTGCAGATCCTCTCAAGCTCTGTAAGGTTGGATGGGAAGCGTCGCTACACAACTATTCTCAGGTCTCTCCAGAGATGTTCGACCGGGTTCAAGTCCAGGCTCTGGCTGTGCCAATCAGGAACATTCAGAGACTTGTCCTGAAGCCACTCCTGCATTGTCTTGGCTGTGTGCTTAGGGTCGTTGTTCTGTTGGAAGGTGAACCTTCGCCCCAGTCTGGGGTCCTGCGCGCTCTGGAGCAAGTTTTAATCAAGGATCTCTCTGTACTTTGCTCCATTCATTTTTCCCTCGATCCCGACTAGTCTCCCAGTCCCTGCCGCTGAAAAACATGTTGCCACCACCATGCTTCATTCAGGCCAAAGAGTTAAATCTTGGATTAATCAGACCAGAGAATCTTGTTTCTCCTGGTCTGAGAGTCTTTAGGTGCCTTTTTTGGAAAACTCCAAGCGGGCTGTCATGTGCCTTTTACTGAGGAGTGGCTTCCGTCTGGCCACTCTACCTTAAGGCCTGATTGGTGGAGTGGTGCAGAGATGGTTGCCCTTCTGGAAGGTTCTCCCATCTCCAGAGAGGAACTGTGGAGCTCTGTCAAAGTGACCATCGAGTTCTTGGTCACCTCCCTGACCAAGGTCCTTCTCCCCTATTGCTCAGTTTGGCAGGGCAGCCAGCTCTAGGAAGAGTCTTGGTGGTTCCAAACTTCTTCCATTTAACAATGATGGAGGCCACTGTGTTCTTGGGGACCTTCAATGCTGCAGACATTTTTTGTACCGTTCCCCAGATCTGTGCCTCGACACAATCCTATCTCTGAGTTCTAAGGACAATTCCTTCGACCTCATGGCTTGTGTTTTGCTCTGACATGCACTGTCAGCTGTGGGACCTTATATAGGCAGGTGTGTGCCTTTCCAAATCATGTTGAATCAATTGAATTTACCACAGGTGGACTCCAATCAAGTTGTAGAAACATCTCAAGGATGATCAATGGAAACAAGATGCACCCGAGCTCAATTTGGAGTCTTGTAGCAAAGGGTCTGAATACTTATGTAAACAAGGTATGTTTTTTTAATTTTATTTTTTTACAAATTTGGTAAAATCTCAAAAGAATTGTTTTTGCTTAGTCATTATGGGGTATTGTGTGTAGATTGATTAGGGAAAAAAACTATTTAATCAATTTTAGAACAAGTAGGTAATGTAACAAAATGTGGAAAAAGTCAAGGGGTCTGAATACTTTCTGAATGCACTGTAAATGGCCAAGTGGGTAACAGCAAGGCCAAGGTCTTTAGTGATGTCTCAGCACTGACTGACCGACTGACCATTAGCTGTCTGTCAACGACACTGGGATTTACACAGAACAACATGAACTGCTTTAGTGCCACTGCACCAGTTGTATAAAGCACATAGACACTTAGCCTACCTACCTGTCTCTATCTGACCTGTGTTCAATACTCACCTACCTGTCTCTATCTGACCTGTGTTCAATACTCACCTACCTGTCTCTTTCTGACCTGTGTTCAATACTCACCTACCTGTCTCTTTCTGACCTGTGTTCAATACTCACCTACCTGTCTCTATCTGACCTGTGTTCAAAACTCACCTACCTGTCTCTTTCTTACCTGTGTTCAACACTCACTTACCTTTCTCTATCTTACCTGTGTTCAGTACTCACCTACCTGTCTCTATCTTACCTGTGTTCAATACTCACCTGTCTTTCTCTATTTTACCTGTGTTCAATACTCACCTACCTGTCTCTATCTTACCTGTGTTCAATACACACCTACCTGTCTCTATCTTACCTGTGTTCAATACTCACCTACCTGTCTCTTTCTTACCTGTGTTCAATACTCACCTGTCTTTCTCTATTTTACCTGTGTTCAATACTCACCTGTCTTTCTCTATCTTACCTGTGTTCAATGCTCACCTACCTGTCTCTTTCTGACCTATCTTCAATACTCACCTACCTGTCTCTATCTTACCTGTGTTCAATACTCACCTACCTGTCTCTATCTTACCTGTGTGCAACAATAATGGTGTTCATAAACTCCTGTGAGATTTATAGAGACATAAAAAGAAAAAGCCCATCCAACGCTAAGTGATGTCAATGTTCTAGAACCACCCAGAGCTGTAGTATGCATACCAAGTGGATATCTGGTAGTTCAGAGGGTCACTCTTCTAGAACCACCCAGAGCTGTAGTATGCATACCAAGTAGATATCTGGTAGTTCAGAGGGTCACTCTTCTAGAACCACCCAGAGCTGTAGTATGAATACCAAGTAGATATCTGGTAGTTCAGAGGGTCACTCTTCTAGAACCACCCAGAGCTGTAGTATATTTGTTTTACTCTCCTTGTTGGGATCAAACAATTGATTCCCGTTCAAAATCCTTTTTTCCCTAAACCCTAACACTTAACCTAACCCTAACCTTAACTCCCCCACCAACTTCCCACTTGCTGACTGCTAGCTCTAAGTGCACTCCTCTGAACAACACTCTGTCTGTCTTCCATGCCTGGTATTACAACAGACTGGACATGTGTGGTCTATAGAGTGGATCTGAGATACAGTTTCTGGCCATTCTTAATTTAATAGTTTGTATTTCATTCATCCTCTCAAAGTCCCCCGTGCGTTTTTCCAGATTGCCAAAAGGCTCCTGCTGAAAATTCTGCCTTTATAAGGAAAAACATGAAGACTGATTGGGTTATGGTGGTTGGTTTGAAAAAAATACAGACACCCGATTAGTTGATGCTTGGCAGTGAGTTCTTTGAATAAGATCAAGGCTGGAAAATAGGATCCCCCCTTATGCTTAAGTTACCTCCCTTTCACAGATCTGATAGGAATGGATAGGTGAAAGCAATATGGCAGAATCGAGGGGGGGTTGTCCATCAATCACACTCTAGGCACATCATGTAGATCTGAGATCCATAAAGTAGCTTCACCTTGCCATCTCATATAGGTATGGAATTACACACACACACACCTCTCTCTCTCTCTTTCTCTCTCTCTCGCTCTCTTGCTCTCTCTCTCTCTCTCTCTCTCTCTCTCTGACCTAATATCTTTAAACTAACCCCATGCAGTGGTTTCGTTCACCAGTCAGGTGTCTAGAGTCCTGGCAGGCTGTGAAGCAAACCCTAACCTCAGACATGTATGTGGTAGTATATGACTAAGTAAGTACTGGTGCTGTTTGAATCATTTCATCTGGGCAGTTTATAAATGTGAATAAACGTATAAACCCACACACCTGTAGGCCAAGGACCAGGTCAGACTGGTTCAGATGTACACAGGTGTTGTAGCTCCCATTGAAGTACGAAGGCAGCATGCAGCGCTCCATACTCCATTACTTTAAAATCACTATCTAATTGCTGTTATGTTTTTAATCTGTTGCCTTCGTACTTCAATGAAACTAGTTTATAAAATTGAACCTGCAACATGATTCAGTGTTTTTTTTAAACATTCCTATATGTAGTTTAAGAACATATAACAAAGCTACATGTCCATGGCTGCAGACATGTCAGGCATTTCTATTAACCCTTTCATGACAACAGTGAACCGTTCTTTCTTTCTTTACATATCCTAGGGCTCTATTAAAAACCCCAATAGTAAATCTTAGCGAATGCATTGGGCAGGACAAAAAAAAGCCTTAACTGAGGGAGGCTATGCTTGGTTTTTAATCAAATTAAATGAAAAACAAGCAATGTAATTTTAAAAAACAACAACAATATTTCTAAATAGGATGGAGTCAGAAGCAAGATTTCATGAATCTAATTTCTCTCGTTCCATGGCATTGTGTGCACTCGTAGGCCTAAATGTCTTTACGCGTAACATTTAAACTTCTATACAAAATACTAGGCTCCTGTCAATTATATTGTTGCCTATGTCCGAGACACATTGTCAAAAGAATTTGCCATTAATATGGCATTATAGGAGGACTGAATAGTTTGGAGGAGCGCGTCTTTGGTAATCGGACGAGGGGCGCTCTTTGAAAATGGGGATGGATAGCCTACTTGAACAATCAAAATTAAGTATGCAGGTATGTGAATTGTGAATCATAAAAAAGCATGATTGCAAAAAACCTCAAATATTTCAAGGCACTCTCAGCAGACCATTTAAAACCACTTCATTCATAGGCTACTTGGCTAATGTATGGCCAGGATAAAAGTATGTACCTATGCGAAGCTGCTAAACCAGCTTTGATTAATTAAGGGGACGGTAGGCTATGCTTGGTTTTTAATCAAATTAAATTAAATGGGGGAAACCAATAGTGTTTTATGTTTCTAAATACCAGATCAACTGGCACAAATGGCATATCTCTCCTTCCATGGGCACTGTGCTTCATTGCTGGATAGGCTGCGCTTCTGCTCTAATAATCCATGCCATTATCAACTGCTTTACATGAAGACCTGCTTTTTGGTGGGACTTAACATTTCTTAAAGGTGGACTGCTTATTTGTAAAATCATATTCATTATCTCCAGCACCACACCAGTGTCTTCATATACATTGAGTACAAAATCTTGTATACTCCATGCCCGTTGTTTTTTAGGCTGTTTTGAGGGCAAAAGGGGGGGTGCAACTCAATATTAGGAAGGTGAAAACAGCAATAAAGGATGCGGTTAAAAAACTGTGAGGCGTACCTTCATAATTTCTTCTCAGAACAGGCCGTGGGTGTAAGATTATCTGAAAATCTTGAGAGTTTGAAAATAAGTCGAGTTTTTCACACATTTGGGTCGCAACCGCATACTACCCCACACCCGTATTGATAGGATTTATGTTTCCATGACAATATATTTAAGTGACATCACAGCATTGAGCAGTTATAGAGGTTTTCTGAGTGGCTCAGCTCTCCAATCTTATAGAAGACCTCAGCAACGAACATCAGAGTGAACGAATCTGCTGAGCGAGACGCAGTCAGTGATAAAGCATTTTGATGGGCATGGATATCGTGGATATCGTGGAAATGGTGGAGGTCATGGGCATTGCCCTGGGAGTCATAGGATTAATACTTACCATCGTGATCTGTGCACTCCCCACCTGGATAGAGACAACCTTCATAGCAGCTAACTTTACCACCACAGGGGTGTACTTGCGCGGCCTGTGGATGAGTTGTGTGACCCAAAGCACGGGACAGACACAGTGTAATGTGCACAACTTAAGGGGGAACAGGCCCCCCAGTATGGAGTATGCCGGAGCCATGATCATCACTGCCATCATCCTGGGAGTTCTGGGGGTCACGGTCTCCATGGTTGGAGCCAAGTGCACCAACTGCATCAAAGAACAAACGTCTCAGGCCAAGTTGATTATTATCTCTGGAATACTTTTCATGCTGGCCGGAATTCTCATCCTCATCCCTGTTTCCATGGTAGCCAGATTAATCAACAGTGACTACTTCAAGTGGATCGGAGGGAAGAATGAGCTGGGGGCCTCGCTGTACTTCGGCTTGGGGCGGCCGCCCTGCTCCTGATTGGAGGTTTCATACTGTGCATCACTGTGGGAGTCTTTGGATGGATGATGGGAATCTGTGGATGGGTAGTCTCCCTAGTGCCCTGTTATATGACTATATTGGGCCCATTTTGGGACATACAGATGGATATGCTGAAGATCACCTCCATCTCCACCATCCTGGGAGCTCTAGGAGTGATGGGGTCCATCTTTGGGACCAAGTGCTGTAACTGCATCAAGAGTAACAGGACCAGGGTCAAGGCCAGGTTCATCGTTGGAATATTCTTCATCCTGGCTGGTACCCTGCAACTCACCACTGTCTTCTTGGTCTATTTCTTGACACAGAATATTTCAAAATACCGGTGGGAGGTTTTGTTCTTTTTGCTGAATTCTGTAGATGGTCCGCCTCTATGCTCCTGATAGGAGGGACCATACTCTGCTGCAGCACCTTGAAGAGGAAGAACCCAGACTCGACAACGACTAAATCAGCCTCCCACTAATGTCTCTGTCCAGAAGCTGTACCTTCTTGTTATAAAAACCATAGGGGATCCAAGAATTGTGATTCTATATGTAATTATATGATGAAAAATGGTCTCTATCCTATCTGTTCAATGTTAGAATATCGTAAGGGACCAGATAGGTGTGAAAGCAACATAGTTATTGTTCCACCTTCTCTTTAACAGGTCAAAGGGGAGTTATTGACATATTGTGTTCAAATATTCAGTTAATTTAGACTGTGAGAAGTTGTTCCTGAGGAGACTACAATGAAGGGAAGTATTCTCACTGTTACCTCTCTGATTTCCGATGCCCATATAGATACTTCTCTTTATGTTTCTTTAAAATGGGATGAATTTAAGTGGAGAAAGAATTGAATCAGAAGTTGATTGTTTAACTCTGTTAAAGATGTTCAAATAAAAAACGTATCTGACTGCAAAGCGTTTCCTGGTTGTTGCCGTGCATTTCCTGTTTATGTTCACCACGTTAACCACAAGCTACAGTCAGTGTCTGGGACCTTCTGACTGAAACATATATCATAGTGTAGAATTATATCAAGCCATGTCCATGAAACTGTTATCATTAATCTATTTAGTCTATTGTATAGTTCATTCCAGTCCATCAATCCAACCTTACGATTATGTATTTCACACTCAAGGGTTTTTCAGCATGTAGTTTCAATCTAACTCTGAATATCACCAGTATCTCCCTCAAGCCGGGTCTCAACCACATACTGCCCCACATCTGAATGAATAGGTTGTTTTCATGACAACATATTTAAGTGACATCCCAGCATCAAGTTGATGTAGTGGCCTTGTGACTAACCCAGATCTCCAGTTACAGTAGAATCAGAAGGTGAGAACATGTAGAAGATAATGTTATGTTGTTCTAGAACTTTATTGGTAAATCCTGGGGGTTTTGGGGGTCAAGGTCTACGTGGTCGGAACCAAGTGCACCAACTGCATCAAATAATAACCTTCTCAGGCCAAGTTGATAATCATCTCTGGAAAACTTTTTATCCTGGCCGGAATTTTCATCCTCATCCCTGTTTCCATGGTAGCCATTTCAATCATCAGTGATTCCTCCACTAGGATTGGAGGAAAGACTGAGCTGGAGGCCTTGCTGTACTTCGGCTGGGGGCGGCCGCCCTGCTCCTGGGCATGGGCACAGGCAAGTGTTTTGGGTTACTTGGCTCAATTCAATAGGTGGTCCGCCTCCATGCTCCTGATAGGATGGACCATACTCTGCTGCTGCATCTTCAAGAGGAACCAGACAGACTCAACAACGACTCAATCAACCTCTCGCTAACAGCTCTGTCTGCAAAAGGTCATAGAGGAGTTTATGTCATATTGTGGTTGGGACCATAGTCTGGTGCAGCTGCTGCTGCTACTGCTTTAAGAGAGACATTCCCAACTTCACAACTCACTTAAATTCCATCACTGGTATCTTATATGATCTTACGTTACCATAGCCCAGTGTTTCTCAATATAAGTGCAGAGAATTAGTCTTCAAAAAGTTTTAGGGGAGCTTGTGCAATATTGCCATATTGCTTACTTTTGCCAGGGCAACAACAAAACAGTTGGGGTAGAAACAGGCTCACCAGTTCCTCACACACGGTAACGACCACACACTTCACCACATCTGTACAGGTTGTGTTTCCATGGCAGCAGATGACGCCAAGCGCCCTTGGGCTTCTGACTGGCCGGGCTCTCTAGTATCACAGAAGAACTCTGCAACAAACATCTGTGAGAAAAGAACTTTGAACAATCTGCTGTTTTAGAACTTTGCTTGCAAAGAATGAAGCTGTAGGCCTGTAGCATCCAGGATCTTCTCTGGAAATATAACATCTCCACTGTTCTGGAGTCTCTTTGTTGAGTCACATCCTTGTTCTTCCAGGAAGTGCATGTTGATGGGCATGGAGATCGTGGGCATCACTATGGGAGTAATGGGATGGATTGTCTCCATAGTGGCCTGTGCTTTGTTTACATCGGGATTGATGGACTTTCCACAGTACAGAGAGGTCAGACTAACTCAGATCATCACCTACTTCTCCATTATTCTAGGGTTGCTAGGGATGATACTCTCCATCTCAGCTACAGTGCACCAACTGTACCCAGAGGAATATGAATATGTCTAAAGTTGAAGTGATTATCTTTGGCAGAATACTCTTCATCCTGGCTGGTCTCATCCACCTGATCTTGATCTTCTTGGTTGCCCTTGACTTGACACTAAACTCGGACCATGAGAACTTCCTGCGGAGTAATAACCTGATGTTCTCAGCTGAATTTAATAGGTGGGCCGCTTCACTGCTTCTGATAAGAGGGACCATAGTCTGCTGCTGCTTCATGAGTAAAGCCTGAGTTGACAACTGTCTCTGATTCCCTAAATCGTGTCTTACACAACCTTAATTTATCTGAGCCATTCTACCACTCTAAGCAATAGGTTGTAAGCAATACCTACAGTATAGTTATCAGCAATATGATTATTGATAATGGCTACACTTTAAATGTTAGTCTTCAATGCAGACTTTGATCAGTTGAATCAGGTGTGTTACTGCCTGGCTGGAACAAAAGCCTGCACCCACACTGGCACTTTCAGGGACTGATATTGTTCTTTGAATCAGTAACACTTACTAAAAATGGCCACATAAAAAATATTGCCATGTGTTGAATCAGTGATACACAGAATAGACTCACAGCTACCACTGAGGGAAGAGTGTTTTATCCCTGAGGGAAGAGTGTTTCATCCCTGAGGGAATGGTCCTTTATCCCAGAGGGAAGAGTGTTTTATCCCTGAGGGAAGGGTCCTTTATCCCTGAGGGAAGAGTGTTTTATCCCTGAGGGAAGGGTCCTTTATCCCTGAGGGAAGAGTGTTTTATCCCTGAGGGAAGGATCCTTTCACTATCCCTGAGGGAAGGGTCCTTTATTTATCCCTGAGGTAAGTATTCTTTATCCCCAAGGAAAGTGTCCTTTATCCCTGAAGGAAGGGTGCTTTATCCCTGAGGGAAGGGTCCTTAATCCCTGAGGGAAGAGTGTTTTAACATTGGGGGAACAGTCCTTTATCCCTGAGGGAAGAGTGTTTTATCCCTGAGGGAAGGGTCCTTTATCCCAGAGGGAAGAGTGTTTTATCCCTGAGGGGAGGGTCGTTCATCCCTGAGGGAAGGGTCCTTTACAGTGGATTGCAAAAGTCTTCACCCACCTTTTTATTTTATTTTTATTTTAATTTTTTTAGGGGGTAGATCAGCTTTAATATTGTAGATAGATTGTAACTTCCATCAATGTCATTGTCTGCAATCCCCCATATGTTTTTTTTCTTTTTCTCTCGCATATATATATATATATATATATATATATATATATATACAGTGGGGAAAAAAAGTATTTAGTCAGCCACCAATTGTGCAAGTTCTCCCACTTAAAAAGATGAGAGAGGCCTGTAATTTTCATCATCGGTACACGTCAACTATAACAGACAAATTGAGAAAAAATCCAGAAAATCACATTGTAGGATTTTTAATGAATTTATTTGCAAATTATGGTGGAAAATAAGTATTTGGTCACCTACAAACAAGCAAGATTTCTGGCACTCACAGACCTGTAACTTCTTCTTTAAGAGGCTCCTCTGTCCTCCACTCGTTACCTGTATTAATGGCACCTGTTTGAACTTGTTATCAGTATAAAAGACACCTGTCCACAACCTCAAACAGTCACACTCCAAACTCCACTATGGCCAAGACCAAAGAGCTGTCAAAGGACACCAGAAACAAAATTGTAGACCTGCACCAGGCTGGGAAGACTGAATCTGCAATAGGTAAGCAGCTTGGTTTGAAGAAATCAACTGTGGGAGCAATTATTAGGAAATGGAAGACATACAAGACCACTGATAATCTCCCTCGATTTGGGTCTCCACGCAAGATCTCACCCCGTGGGGTCAAAATGATCACAAGAACGGTGAGCAAAAATCCCAGAACCACACGGGGGGACCTAGTGAATGACCTGCAGAGAGCTGGGACCAAAGTAACAAAGCCTACCATCAGTGACACACTACGCCGCCAGGGACTCAAATCCTGCAGTGCCAGAAGTGTCCCCCTGCTTAAGCCAGTACATGTCCATGCCCGTCTGAAGTTTGCTAGAGTGCATTTGGATGATCCAGAAGAGGATTGGGGGAATGTCATATGGTCAGATGAAACCAAAATAGAACTTTTTGGTAAAAACTCAACTCGTCGTGTTTGGAGGACAAAGAATGCTGAGTTGCATCCAAAGAACACCATACCTACTGTGGAGCACGGGGGTGGAAACATCATGCTTTGGGGCTGTTTTTCTGCAAAGGGACCAGGACGACTGATCCGTGTAAAGGAAAAAAATGAATGGGGCCATGTATCGTGAGATTTTGAGTGAAAACCTCCTTCCATCAGCAATGGCATTGAAGATGAAACGTGGCTGGGTCTTTCAGCATGACAATGATCCCAAACACACCGCCCGGGCAACGAATGAGTGGCTTTGTAAGAAGCATTTCAAGGTCCTGGAGTGGCCTAGCCAGTCTCCAGATCTCAACCCCATAGAAAATCTTTGGAGGGAGTTGAAAGTCCGTGTTGCCCAGCGACAGCCCCAAAACATCACTGCTCTAGAGAAGATCTGCATAGAGGAATGGGCCAAAATACCAGCAACAGTGTGTGGAAACCTTGTGAAGACTTACAGAAAACGTTTGACCTGTGTCATTGCCAACAAAGGGTATATAACAAAGTATTGAGAAACTTTTGTTATTGACCAAATAGAGACATGGGGCGGCGCACAATTGGCCCAGCGTCGTCCAAGGTAGGGGAGGGTTTGGCCGGCAGGGATAGCGTTTGCAATGCCAGGGTTGTGGGTTCGATTCCCATGGGGGGCCGGTATGAAAAAAAAAAAGTAGGCACAGGCCGGACCGGCCTGGCAACACGCACCACTGGCTTGGTGCGAGGAGCAGGAACAGGCCGGGCCGGGCTGGCGACGCGCACCACTGGCTTGGTGCAAGGAGCAGGAACAGGCCGGACCGGGCTGGCGACGCGCACCACTGGCTTGGTGCGAGGAGCAGGAACAGGCCGGGCCGGACTGGTGACGCGCACAACTAGGTTGATCCGAGGAGCAGATACAGGCCGGGCCGGACTGGCGACGTGCACCACTGGCTTGGTGCGTGGAGCAGGAACAGGCCGGGCCGGACTGGTGATGCGCACCACTGGCTTGTTGCGTGGAGCAGGAACAGGCCGGGCCGGGCTGGCGACGCGCACCACTGGCTTGGTGGGAGGAGCAGGAACAGGCCGGGCCGGGCTGGGAACACGCACCACTGGTTTGGTGCGAGGAGCAGGAACAGGCCGGGCCGGGCTGGGAACACGCACCACTGGTTTGGTGCGAGGAGCAGGAACAGGCCGGGCCGAATGGCGACGCGCACTACTGTCTTGGTGCGAGGAGCAGGAACAGGCCGGGCCGGGCTGGCGACGCGCACCACTTGCTTGGTGCGAGGAGCAGGAACGGGTCGGGCCGTACTTCGGGAATACGCACCACTGGCTTAGTGCGGGGAGCAGGAACGGGCCGGACCGGACTGGCGACACGCACCACTTCCTTGGTGCGAGGAGCGGGACTGGGTTCCTTTATTAACCCCCGCTCCTTCTGCTGCCTAACCAGCTCCTCTCGCCGTGCCTCTACACTTTCCTTCTCCCTTTTAGCCTCCTGTAGCACCTCCCTCTGACCGAATAACTCCTGCTCCTCTGAACCAATAGCCCCCGTAACATGGTGGCCTCCTCTCCTAACCTGCAGATCCGCCATTTAACGGCCTCCTGCTGCCTCGTCGTCCACACCGTGTGCCCCCAAAATTGTTTCCTTGGGGTTGCCTCTCGGGTCTCCGTCGCCGGCACTGTTGGCGCCGTTTCTCCTCTCTATACCGGGCCTCCACTGTCTCCTCCCAGGGACGGCGATCCATCCCAGCCTGAATCTCCTCCCAAGTCCAGGATCCCTTACCGTCCAGGATTTTCTCCCAGGTCCAGGCTGTCTGCTCATGGACACGCTGCTTGGTCCTCGTTTGGTGGGATCTTCTGTCACGTTCGTTCATAGACGGGTCAGACCAAGGTGCAGCGTGATATGCATACATGTTTATTTAAACTTAATAAACACTCGACAAAACAATAAACAAAACGAAAAGTCCAAGGTAGACACAAACAACATACCTCACACGGAGCAAGATCCCACAACTCAATAGTGCCAATAGGCTGCCTAAGTATGGTCCCCAATCAGAGACAACGAGCGACAGCTGCCTCTGATTGGGAACCACCACCGGCCAACATAGAAATCCCCATACGAGATAGAAAACATAGAACTACACAACATAGAATATACACACCCTGATTCAACATATAAGCGTCCCCTGAGTCAGAGCGTGACATGGTAGCAAGAATTTGATATAATAATTTAAATTGAAAGATTCTAAGTTTTGAATCCGGTGTCGTTTTGCGTATCAGTTCATAAACACTGTGCCATGGGATCGGTACGTCAAAAATCTCTTCCCAACTATTTTGCAATCTATATGGGACGGCTGTCAATCCTTTCGTCCTTAAATGAAACTGGTATACTTTTTTATTTATCACAGTTTTCTTTAACCAATTATGTTCTTTAATGCAAGGCCGACAGACAAGTTCCTTACTTTCTCCCCCTTCCACTTTCCTCTTCCATTTTTTCGGTAAGGCTGCAATTATTTGGTTGTAATTTTGGGTAGAGCAGACATTTCCACATGTTTTTGTTAGCTGCATATGCGACATAACTCCACCAGTCCTAGCGATGATATCATTTACGAAGATTATAGCTTTTTTTAAAATTTTGTCAAAAAAAAGTTTTTTTGTCAATTGGTGTATTTGAGTTGAACCATAATATTTGTTGCATTATTTGTTCTGTCGTTTCTGGAGGATTCAATTGAAATTGCAACCAACTTTCTATGGCTTGTTTTAGAAATAGTAATATTTGGGAGATGATTTCCTTTTCAAATAACTGAAAGTGAGAGGTTGTAATCTGAATTATGGGAAAAAGACCATTCTTGAACATTGGGTGAGACAATCTTACTAATTTGCTAGAGAACCAGTTCGGATTTAAGTATAACTTTTGTATGACTGAAGCTTTTAGTGATAGGTCTAATGTTTTAATATTTAATCATTTCTGTCCTCCGAATTCATATTCATTATATAAATAGGCCCGTTTAATTTTGTCTGGCTTGCCGTTCCAAATAAAGTTGAATATTTTTTCCTCATATAATTTAAAAAACTGTTCGCTAGGTGTAGGCAAGACCAAAAGCAAATAGGTAAACTGGGATAATACTAAAGAGTTAATCAGGGTGATTTTTCCACAAATTGACAGGTATTTACCTTTCCATGGTATCAAGATCTTATCTATTTTTGCTAACTTTGCTAAAATTTATTGGAGTGAGATCATTTATTTCCTTTGGGATATGTATTCCGAGTATATCCACATCACCATCAGACCATTTTATTGGTAAACTACATGATTATGTAAAAATTGTATTTTTTTAGTGATCCAATACGTAATATAGTACATTTGTCATAATGTATCTAGATCCTCTATGAGGCTGTGGAGGGATCTAGTTGTGGATTTAAAAGAAAACATGAATCATCAGCGTACAATGACACCTTTGTTTTTATGCCCTGGATTTCTAATCCCTTGATATTATTGTTGGATCTGTAAAAAACCTGTCTGATTAGAATGAATAATGTCCGACAATACCTTTTTAATTCTATGCGCTACACATTTTGATAGAATTTTTGCATCACAACACTGAACTGTAAGGAGCCTCCAATTTTTTACCTGTCTCTATCTTACCTGTGTTCAATACTCACCTATCTTTCTTTATCTTACCTGTGTTCAATACTGACCTATCTTTCTTTATCTTACCTGTGTTCTATACTCACCTACCTGTCTCTATCTTACCTGTGTTCAATACTCACCTACCTGTCTCTATCTTACCTGTGTTCAATACTCACCTACCTGTCTCTATCTTACCTGTGTTCAATACTCACCTACCTGTCTCTCTCTTACCTTTGTTCAATACTCACCTTCCTGTTTCTTTCTTACCTGTGTGCAACAATAATGGCATTCATAAACTCCTGTGAGATTAATAGAGACATTAACACAGTGGAGAAAAAACCCCTCCAACGCTAAGTGATATCACTCTTCTAGAACCACCCAGAGCTGTAGTATGCATACCAAGTAGATATCTGGTAGTTCAGAGGGTCCTCTTCTAAGGTTCCTTTTATTTCAAAGACTGAGAGAACGAGTGGGTTATTTTTCCCACAGGCAGTCACACACACACACACACACACACACACACACACACACACACACACACACACACACACACACACACACACACACACACACACACACACACACACACACACACACACACACACACATTTGTTTTACTATCCATGTTGGGACCAATCAATTGATTCCCATTGAAAATCCTACTTTCCCTAACCCCTAACCCTAACCCTTAACCTAACCCTAACCTTAGGACGTTGAAGAGTGGTTATTCTCAAAGTATGCCTCTCTCTCTCTCTCTCTCTCTCTCCCTCTCTCTCTCTCTCTCTCTCTCTCTCTCTCTCTCTCTCTCTCTCTCTATTTCAATTCGATTTCAATTTAAGGGCTTTATTGGCATGGGAAACATATGTTAACATTGCCAAAGCAAGTGAAGTAGATAATAAACAAAAGTGAAATAAACAATAAAAATTAACAGTAAACATTACACTCACAAAAGTTCAAAAGGAATAAAGACATTTCAAATATCATATTATGTGCAAATAGTTAAAGTACAAAAGGGAAAATAAATAAACACACTACCAGTTAAAAGTTTTAGAATACCTACTCATTCAAGAGTTTTTCTTTATTTGTACTATTTTCTACATTGTAGAATAATAGTGAAGACATCAAAACTATGAAATATCACATATGGAATCATGTAGTAAACAAAAAAGTGTTAAACAAATCAAAATATATTTTATATTTGAGATTTTTTAAATAGCCACCCTTTGCCTTGATGACAGCTTTGCACACTCTTGGCATTCTCACAACCAGCTTCATGGGGTAGTCACCTGGAATACATTTAAATTAACAGGTGTGCCTTGTTAAAAGTTAATTTGTGGAATTTCTTTCCTTCTTAATGCATTTGAGCCAATCAGTTGTGTTGTGACAAGGTAGGGGGGGTATACAGAAGATAGCTTTATTTGGTAAAACACCAAGTCCATATTATGGCAAGAACAGCTCAAATAAGCAAAGAGAAACGACAGTCCATCATTACTTTAAGACATGAAGGTCAGTCAATACAGAACATTTCAAGAACTTTGAAAGTTTCTTCAAGTGCAGTCGCAAAAACCATCAAGTGCTATGATGAAACTGGCTCTCATGAGGACCGCCACAGGAATGGAAGACCCAGAGTTACCTCTACTGCAGAGGACAGCCTCAGAAATTCCAGCAAAAAGAAATGCTTCACAGAGTTTAAGTAACAGACATCTCAACATCAACTGTTCAGAGGAGACTGTGTGAATCAGGCCTTCATGGTCGAATTCCTTTGTCCTTAGGTCTGGAGTCCAAATTTGAGATTTTTGGTTCCAACCGCCTTGTCTTTGTGAGAGTGTTGGTGAACGGATGATCTCCGCATGTGTATTTCCCACCGTAAAGCATGGAGGCGGAGGTGCTTTGCTGGTGACACTGTCTGTGATTTATTTAGAATTCAAGGCACACTTAACCAGCATTCTGCAGCAATACGCTATCACATCTGGTTTGGGCTTAGTAGGATTATCATTTGTTTTTCAACAGGACAATGACCCAACACACCTCCAGGCTGTGTAAGGCCTATTTTACCAAGAAGGAGAGTGATGGAGTGCTGCGTCAGATGACCTGGCCTCCACAATCACCCGACCTCAACCAAATTGAGATGGTTTGGGATGATTCGAACCGCAGAGTGAAGGAAAAGCTGTTGGAAAAGCATTCCAGGTGAAGCTGATTGAGAGAATGCCATGAGTGTGCAAAGCTTTCATCAAGGCAAAGTGTGGCTATTTGAAGAATCTCAAATATATGTTTAACACTTTTTGGGTTACTACGTGATTCCATATGTGTTATTTCATAGTTGTGATGTATTCACTATTTTTCTACTATGTAGAAAAGAGTAAAAATAAAGACAAACTCTTGAATGAGTAGGTGTTCTAAAACTTTTGACCGGTAGTGTAAATATGGGTTGAATTTACAATGGTGTTTGTTCTTCACTGGTTGCCCTTTTCTTGTGGCAACAGGTCACAAATATTGCTGCTGTGATGGCACACTGTGGTATTTCACCCAATAGATATGGGAGTTTATCAAAATTGGGTTTGTTTTCAAATTCTTTGTGGATCTGTGTAATCTGAGGGAAATATGTGTCTCTAATATGGTCATACATTTGGCAGGTTAGGAAGTGCAGCTCAGTTTCCATCTCATTTTGTGGACAGTGTGCACATAGCCTGTCTTCTCTTGAGAGCCAGGTCTGCCTACGGCGGCCTTTCTCAATAGCCAGGCTATGCTCACTGAGTCTGTACGTAGTCAAAGACGCTGTGTACACTGTTTACGGCCAAATAGCATTCTAGTTTGCTCTGTTTTTTTGTTGATTCTTTGTAATATGTCAAGTAATTCTATTTTTGTTTTCTCATGATTTGATTGGGTCTAATTGTGTTCCTTTCCTGGGGCTTTGTGGGGTCTGTTTTTGTTTGTGAACAGAGCCCAAGGACCAGCTTGCTTAGGGGACTCTCCTCCAGGTTAATCTCTCTGTAGGTGATGGCCTTGTTATGGAAGGTTTGGGAATCGCTTCCTTTTAGGTGGTTGTAGAATTTAACGGCTCTTTTCTGGATTTTGATCATTAGCGGGTATCTGCCTAATTCTGCTCTGCATGCATTATTTGGTGATCTACGTTGTACACTGAGGATATTTTTGCAGAATTCTGCATGCAGAGTCTCAATTTGGTGTTTGTCCCATTTTGTGAATTCTGGGTTGGTGAGTGGACCGCAGACCTTACAACCGTAAAGGGCAATAGGGTTCTGTAACTGATTGAAGTATTTTTAGCCAGATCCTAATTGGTATGTCAAATTTTATGTTCCGTTTGATGGCATAGAAGGCCCTTCTTGCCTTGTCTCTCAGATCGTTCACAGCTTTGTGGAAGTTAACTGTGGCGTTGATGTTTAGGCCGAGGTTTGTATAGTTTTTTGTGTGCTGTAGGGCAACGGTGTCTAGATGGAATTTGTATTTGTGGTCCTGGCAACTGGACCTTTTTTGGAACACCGTTATTTTAGTCTTACTGAGATTTACTTTCATGGCCCAAGTCTGACAGAATCTGTGCAGAAGATCTAGGTATTGCTGTAGGCCCTCCTTGGTTGAGGACAGAAGCACCAGATCATCAGCAAACAGTAGACATTTGACTTCAGATTCTAGTAGGGTGAGGCCGGGTGCTGCAGACTGTTCTAGTGCTCTCGCCAATTCGTTGATATATATGTTGAAGAAGGTGGGGCTTAAGCTGCATCCCTGTCTCCCCCCACGGCCCTGTGGAAAGAAATGTCTATGTTTTTTGCCAATTTTTACCTCACACTTGTTTGTGTACATGGATTTTATAATGTCATATGTTTTTCCCCCAACACCACATTCCATCAATCTGTATAGCAGACCCTCATGCCAAATTGAGTCAAAAGCTTTTTTGAAATCAACAAAGCATGAGAAGACTTTGCCTTTGTTTTGGTTTGTTTGTTTGTCAATTAGGGTGTGCAGGGTGAATACGTAGTCTGTCGTACGTTAATTTGGTAGAAAGCCAATTTGACATTTGCTCAGTACATTATTTTCACTGAGGAAATGTACAAGTCTGCTGTTAATGATAATGCAGAGGATTTTCCCAAGCTTGCTGTTGACGCATATTCCACGGTAGTTATTTGGGTCAAATGTGTCTCCACTTTTGTGGATTGGGGTGATCAGTCCTTGGTTCCAAATATTGGAGAAGATGCCAGAGCCAAGGATGATGTTAAAGTGTTTAAGTATAGCCAATTGGAATTTGTGGTCTGTATATTTTATCATTTCATTGAGGATACCATCAACACATCAGGCCTTTTTGGTTTGGAGGGTTTGTATTTTGTCCTGTAGTTCATTCAATGTAATTGGAGAATCCAGTGGGGTCTGCTAGTCTTTAATAGTTTATTCTAAGATTTGTACTTGTTCAAGTATATGTTTTTGCTGTTTGTTCTTTGTTATAGGGCCAAAAATATTGGAAAAGTGGTTTACCCATTCATCTCCGTTTTGGATAGATAACTCTTCGTGTTGTTGTTTGTTTAGTGTTTTCCAATTTTCCCAGAAGTGGTTAGAGTCTATGGATTCTTCAATTACATTGAGCTGATTTCTGACATGCTGTTCCTTCTTTTTCCGTAGTGTATTTATGTATTGTTTTAGTGATTCACCATAGTGAAGGCGTAGGCTCAGGTTTTCTGGGTCTCTATGTTTTTGGTTGGATAGGTTTCTCAATTTCTTTCTTAGGTTTTTGCATTCTTCATCAAACCATTTATCACTGTTATTACTTTTCTTTGGTTTTCTGTTAGAGATTTTTAGATTTGATAGGGAAGCTGAGAGGTCAAATATACTGTTTAGGTTTTCTACTGCCAAGTTTACACCTTCACTATTACAGTGGAACGTTTTGTCCAGGAAGTTGTCTAGAATGGATTGAATTTGTTGTTTCCTAATTGTTTTTTGGTAGGTTTCAACACTACTTTCCTTCCATCTATAGCATTTCTTAATATTATTCAGTTCTTTTGGCTTTGATGCCTCATGATTGAGTATTGCTCTGTTCAAGTAGACTGTGATTTTGCTGTGGTCTGATAGGGGTGTCAGTGGGCTGACTGTGAATGCTCTGAGAGACTCTGGGTTGAGGTCAGTGATAAAGTAGTCTACAGTACTACTGCCAAGAGATGAGCTATAGGTGTACCTACCATAGGAGTCCCCTCGAAGCCTACCATTGACTATGTACATACCCAGTGTGCGACAGAGCTGCAGGAGTCGTGACCCGTTTTGTTGGTTATGTTGTCGTAGTTGTGCCTAGGGGGCATATGGGGGAGGGGAATGCTGTCACCTCCAGGTAGGTGTTTGTCCCCCTGTGTGCTGAGGGTGTCAGGTTCTTGTCCAGTTCTGGCATTTAGGTCGCCACAGACTACTACATGTCCCTGGGTCTGGAAATGATTGATTTCCCCCTCCAGGATGGAGAAACTGTCTTCATTAAAGTATGGGGATTCTAGTGGGGGGATATAGGTAGCACACAGGAGGACATTTTTCTCAGTTGAGATTATTTCCTTTTGAATTTCTAACCAAATGTAAAATGTTCCTGTTTTGATTAATTTAATAGAGTGAGTTAGGTCTGCTCTATACCAAATTAGCATACCCCCTGAGTCCCTTCCCTGTTTCACACCTGGTAGTTTGGTGGATGGGACTACCAGCTCTCTGTAACCTAGAGGGCAACCAGTGGGTCCGTCTCCTCTATACCATGTTTCTTGTAGGATGACAATGTCTGTATTTCCGATTTCTTTGGTGAAGTCCAGATTCCTGCTCTTTAGGCCAAAGGCAGATGACCTCAGGCCTTGGATATTCCAGGATGAAATAGTGAAGGCTTTGTGTTCCATAAAGTGTCTAATGTTGTTGGTTGTGTGGTTTGGCCTCAGGCCAGTAATTGTGAGCAGAGCCTGCTGAGCATCTTGTACATGCCATTGGCTTGGGCTAGTGTAAGAGTGGGTGTTGGGCCTGTTTGCCTGCTCACGGCATGGGCGTATGTGTGACTTTCATGTTGAGGCCCTCTTTGTGGGAGTGGGGGGCTTGGGGTGGGTAGGAGGGGCATAGGTCTGATCTGAGGGGGCCTAAATGGGGTGTGGGCATGGTTGACTTGGGGGGGAGTTAATTGGTTGGGGTGGGGGGTGTAGATGTGGTTGATGGTGCTGTGGTCTGGATGTAGGTCCTCTCTACGGGGTCCTCTATGTGTAGGTCCTGGGGGGTCCCGCAGGTCTGGGAGAGTGTCTCGCTGGTCTGGGCGGGGTGTCTGTTGATCTGTTGCTCCTGTGTGAGGTGTTGGGTCTGCGGTTGAGGGCGATATCCTTTAGGGTCCGGGCGAAGGTGGGCACTGCTGCCTTGTATAGGTGGACCTGGTCGTAAAGGCTGTTCACGTCCAGGGTGGAGTAGTGGGCCAGGAAGACATTTGGTTTTGATGCACAGTCACGGGAAATACTTGCGTTTACCCGCTGTATGGTAGCAGGGTGGAAGTCTTTTCGTGGTAACAGGGTTGAGATAACCACTTGTGCGTTGGGGAAAGTAGAAGAAGATTTTTCTATCACGCCCTTGAGTGATGTGGCCACCCTTTCCTGCTGTGTTCTCAGGTCGTTTGTGCCTGTGTGTATTATTATATGGCTGGGTGATCCTAGTCGGTCCTTAGACAGAAGGTCTAGGGCGCGCTGGGTATTTGGACACCAGAGTTTAGACACTGTGTGTTTTGGAAAAAGTTTATTTTCTTGTATGTATTTCCCGTTTGAGTCCATAAGGAGTACAATCTGTGGCTTGTGTATGTCCTCAGTGGGTGTGGGGGGGTCGTCATGAGGGCTATCAGGGTGTCTGACTGGGGGGTTGCTCAGAGGGGTTGGGGTCCCCAGGGCTTGGGGTTCTTCATTTGTTTGTCTGGGTGTGATGTCGAGGCTATGGTCAGGGTCTAGGGTGTACTGTTCTGCTGCGGTGTCGAGACTTTGGCCAGGATCTGAGGTGGGCTGTTCTCTAATGGGTTGTTCAATGTCACCCGTCATCGTTCTCACCTTCTCCTCCAGCACTCTGATCCTCTCCTCTAGTGCTCTGTTCTTCTCCTGCTCCTGCTCTTTCTCCTGTTGATGTTGTCTCACCACAGTCCAGAGTGCAGACATGTCTCTCTCCACCTGCAGCTCTCCAGGTCTAGTTAAGGGGGTGTTGTTGTGCTGGACTGTTGTCTGGGTCCAGTGGCGGCTCCTGAAAAAATTCTCAGGGGGGGCAATTTTTCTGATGATTTAGGTGACCTACACACATTTAAAAAAAGATATGTCCAGCAACAACATGAAGACAGGGGCAGCATATAAGTCAATGCCAGAAGCATTTATTGACTGATCTCAAAAGTGTTGGCTTACAAAAGCAAAATAAGTTATCACAGTAAAAATAATCAAGGGTGTTCTTTCACATTCCTCAACACTGCATAAACAATATGCATTTCCATAAACAAATGAAATATCAGCTGAAAATACAGCATCTTGGTCTTTGTTCAGATTGCAGGATCAACAAGAGCTTTTACCACATTTTTTACCTCATGGTTGAATTGGAAATATGTGCACCTGAGCATAATTCACAACAAGCAAGCAGGAGCTTTTGATAGAGGCTACTGAAAACATTGATGCAAGTTATTGGTAATAATAAATTTTTATAGACTTCCATATTCTGCCCTCTTGTATAGATTTGTGAAAATGAACAGTGATATACATTTTGCCTGAAAACAGAATTTGAAAATAATTTATAGAAAAGGTAAACACAGCTATCTGTATGGCTTTGTAAAAATGAACAACCATATTCTGGCCAATTGTATAGATTTGTAAATATGAACAACCATATTCTGGCCAATTGTATAGATTTGTAAATATGAACAACCATATTCTGGCCAATTGTATAGATTTGTAAATATGAACAACCATATTCTGGCCAATTGTATAGATTTGTAAAAATGAACATGAACAGATTATTTTATTTTTTTAACTTTTTTTTAAATGAAAAATAACTATTTTAAACAACATCAACTGTGAACTGATTTGGGCATGTGTGTGTTAAAGAGACAGACAGGGAGGGACAAAGAGAGAGAGAGGCTACATTACTTGTACTGAAACTGTTCTCTTCTCTCTTTCAATGCAGCAAAGCGGTCAATGACTTTCTCATTGAAAGTGTAGAAACGTCCGTGGTCTCGTCAGCTTGGATAGCTACGAAGTTCGTCGTCAATATGTTCCCTCATGACCGCTAGCATACACTCCAGTAGCTCGTTTTGAATGGTCTTTGATGTGAACTTCTTTTAAAGAGACAATCGAGTTGCACTGAACGCTGCCATCTTTGATAGTAGTACATGAATTGATTGACGCTGCTACCCGCTCTTTTCTTAGTTACGTTCATGGTTATGTTACGTATGACGAAAGCGCGTAAGTGCAAGCCCTCAGAAACCCATAGAGATTGTATTGAAAGCTCTGATATTTGAAAAAAAATTGATTTAACATGAGAGTCTATGAGATACTTCTGGGGCGATTTTCAACCTGACTGAAATCGCCCAAAAACGGGCGGGGCCATTTGAAGCACGACTTTAGCCTGATTGGACATTTAGTGGCAGATCAGACGTCTAGATTAGAACACTGATAACTACTGTTGCCGTGATATAATTGATTAGAAAAAAAATCCCTTCCTTTTCCCGTTTGGCAGTGCGTCGCCCATATCGCCCTAATGAACACACCGCCCCTGTCTGGGTCTATGCTGACTGGAGTGTGTTCACCTGCTGTTCCAGCTCCACCTGCCTTACTTCCAGCTGGGTGAATTTATCCTTCATTTCAATGAGGGAGTAGTACTCTGTGCTGGGAAGTTGAGTTTCTGCTTGGGGTTGCTCTGTGGGGTTATTTAATGAAGAGGTCTGGTCTGACCCGCTCGGGGTAGGGGTATCTTTCTCAAGGGACAGCTTCTCCTGCTGAGCTATTTCTTTGATTAGGTGAAAGTCCAGCTGGAACTGTTTGGTGTTGCCTTGAACCAAAACGGTTCCAGATTTATAGAGATTAATATTAGACGACTCAGAGTCCTCGTTGTCCAGTATCCTGAGTTTCCACCCGTCGCTAACACCCCCTCTTAACAGAGGGGTAGTGTGCTAGTATAGCACTGTGCCATGCCAGGGGATGGTCTGTGTGGAAGATAAGGTTGCTTATGTTCCCATTTTTATACAAATCAGCAAAAAGTGTCTCGTGCTTCCCCAAAAGAAGTTTCAATTTGTACTCTTTTCGTGTCTTGTCGTTCTTTACATTCAGAGGGTACTGTATTTTAATGACCTCTGAACAGTGGGGGGGTGCTTCTAAGGCCTCTTCTAAGGCCTCTAGTTGGGGTAGACTGTACGACTCTCCTGCCATTGTTGGGCTCAAGGGTTTTGACAGCTCTCACTTCACACGTCAGTGCTAATTGAAATTGTATCTCTTTGTAGCAAGCTTAAGCTTGGTAGCCTTAGAATTCAGTCCTTATAATATAAAATATATCATTGTAATGAATTTTTCTTCTTGGTTTTTGAAAGTGAAAAATAGCTTCATACTAAACATTACTCACTCAGTTCCAGGTTGGATGGTGTTTTCAGGTTTCTGTTTGTTTTCCAGAGCATTTGCTGTATAGTTTGAGAATAGTAATCCTTGGTAGTAGAAAGCTTTCCAGGTAATTCCGTCCAAAATCAGGTTGTAGGTTTGGAGTTTTGGTTTGGAATAAAGGTTATGTTGTGGAGGGTAGCATCCTGTATATGTCCCTGCCAAAAAATCCTACTTTATCTAACTCTAAATCTATATTTTTTGTTAAAAATGCAGGAGCAATGTCTTTGAGCTCTCTCTCTCTCTCTCTCTCTCTCTCTCTCTCTACCTCTCTCTCTCTCTACCTCTCCCTCAGTCTCCCCCCCCTCTCTCTCTCTCTCTACCTCTCTCTTTCTCTACCTCTCCCTCAGTCTCCCTCCCCCTCTCTCGCTCTCTACTTCTCCCTCAGTCTCCCTCTCTCTCTCTCTCTCTCTCTCTCTCTCTCTCTCTCTCTCTCTCTCTCTCTCTCTCTCTCTCTCTTTCTCTCTCTCTCTCTACATCTCCCTCAGTCTCTCTCTCTACCTCTCTCTCTTTCTCTACCTCTCCCTCAGTCTCCCTCCCCCTCTCTCGCTCTCTACTTCTCCCTCAGTCTCCCTCTCTCTCTCTCTCTCTCTCTCTCTCTCTCTCTCTCTCTCTCTCTCTCTCTCTCTACCTCTCCCTCAGTATCTTTCTTCTTCTTTCATCTCCTCTTTCTTTACCACGTACTCTTTCCTTCTCTCCCCCCTTTCTCCCCCTCTGCTTGGTGTATACTATGAGGCCCAGTCTTCCATGCCTGGAATTACAACAGACTGGAAAAGTGTGGATCTGAGATACAGTTTCTGGACATTCTTAATTTAATAGATTGTATTTTATTCATACTCTCAAAGTGTCTTAAGTGTCAATTTCCTCTGTGCGTTTTTCCAGATAGCCAATAGGCTCCTTCTGTAATTCGGCCTTATAAGTAAAAACAACATGAAAACTGATTGGGTTATGGTGGTTGGCTTGAAAAAAATACAGACACCCGATTAGTTGATGCTTGGCAGTGAGTTCTTTGAATAAGATCAAGGCTGGAAAATAGGACCCCCCTTCTGCTTAAGTTACTTCCCTTTCACAGATCTGATAGGAATGGATAGGTGAAAGCAATATGGCAGAATCGAGGGTGGGTTGTCCATCAATCACACTCTAGGCACATCATGTAGATCTGAGATGCATAAAGTAGCTTCACCTTGCCATCTCATATAGGTATGGAATTACACACACACACCTCTCTCTCTCTCTCTCTCTCTCTCTCTCTCTCTCTCTCTCTCTCTCTCTCTCTCTCTCCCCCCCCCTCGCTCTCTCCTTCTCACCATTGCCCCCTCTCTCGCTCACTCTCCTTCTCCTCCTCCCTTTCACTCGCTCTCTCTCTCTCTGACCTAATATCTTTAAACCAACCCCTGCAGTGGTTTCATTCACCAGTCAGGTGTCTAGAGTGTACGTACGTGGTCTGAGTTCTTAACCAGATGTTAGTGGGTCATAAATACGATTCCATCATCGCCCATGTAAGCTAGGGTGGACTTAGCGATTTGGGAATCCATTTCAAAATGCCTTCTAGGGGACCACTTAGTAGTAGTAGGTAGAGTCTTGGTGGTTCCAACCTTCTTCCATTTAAGAATGATGGAGGCCACTGTGTTCTAGGGGACCTTCAATGCTGCAGACAATTTTTGGTACCCTTCCACAGATCTGTGCTTCGACACAATCCTGTCTCGGAGCTCTAAGGACAATTCCTTCAATCTCATGGCTTGGTTTTTCCTCTGACATGCACTATCAGCTATGGGACCTTGAATATGGATCAATTGAATTTACCACAGGTGGACTCCAATCAAGTTGTAGAAACACCTCAAGGATGATCAATGGGAACAGGATGCACCTGACTTCAATTTGGAGTCTCGTAGTAAAGGGTCTGAATACTTATGTAAATAAGGCAGAATTAAGTGTCAATTTCCCCCATTTGATTTTCCAGATAGCCAATAGGCTCCTGCTGTAAATCTAAGGAATAAGGAAAAACATGAAGACTGATTGGGTTATGGTGTTTGGCTTGCAAAAATACAGACACCGATTAGTTGATGCTTGGCAGTGAGTTCTTTGAATAAGATCAAGGCTGGAAAACAGGACCCCCCTTCTGCTTAAGTTACTTCCCTTTCACAGATCTGATAGGAATGGATAGGTGAAAGCAATATGGCAGAATCGAGGGGGGTTGTCCATCAATCACACTCTAGGCACATCATGTAGATCTGAGATGCATAAAGTAGCTTCACCTTGCCATCTCATATAGGTATGGAATTACACGCACACAGCTCTCTCTCCTCTCCTCTCTCTCTCTCTCTCTCTCTCTCTCTCTCTCTCTCTCTCTCTCTCTCTCTCTCTCTGACCTCATATCTTTAAACCAACCCCTGCAGTGGTTTCATTCACCAGTCAGGTGTCTAGAGTCCTGGCACGCCAGGCTGTGAAGCAAACCTCAGACATGCATGTGGTAGTATATGACTAAGTAAGTACTGGTGCTGTTTGAATCATTTCATCTGGGCAGTTTATAAATGTGAATAAATGTATAAACCCACACACCTGTAGGCCAAGAGTCCAAAAACATGCTTTAATAATGATAACAGTGTGTTCAAGATTGAGTGGAATTCTGTTTTTACGATACTTGATTGTAGACTTTTTCTCTGTTGTCCAAGAGAAGGATTCTGCTACATTTGACTAAATGATTTGCACAGTAACTGACATCAAATTTTACAGTAACTAGAAAAGTACATACTTTAGCCAACACACTCATACATTGACCCTTATATTTAACTTTGGGACCATAGTCGATCATGACAGTAAAAGCAAAAAAACTCCATCAGCAAATTCACACAAGAGAGAAACTTCATTAGTGCAAAGAATGTGGCAAAAGCTTCAGTAAAACATTAAAACAGCACAGTGAACAACCTGGAGAATTTCAACACCACCTCCCTTCAGTCCTCTCACCAGGCAGGCTGTCCATCCCCTCATCCCCTGGTGCTGGTCTGGGGTGGTCTGGTCTGTGGTGTGTCTAACCCTCTAGACGTAGGCCTTGCTGCTGCCAGCCACGGAGCTAGCAGCCTTGAAGTACTTGACATCGTGGTTCTCATCGCTGGGGGGGCAGGAGCAGCAGAGGAGCGCCCCGCCCAGGATCATCAGCCCTGCGGAGCCCCAGCCGATGTAGAGTGAGGCTCCCAGCTCCCTCCTCTGGGCCTCGACCAAAAGGGGGTTGTAGAAGTCTCGGATGATGGTGTTGGCCGACCAGCAGACAGGGACCAGGACCAGAAGGGCAGCAATGAGGAAGACGATTCCGCTAGCGATGGCTACCTTGGCCTTGGACCTCTCGTTATCCACGAAGTTGGTGCACTTCCCGCCGGCGATGCCCAGCAGGATGGCGAACACGCCAGCGATTATGGCGATTATGATCAGAGCCCTGGCGGCCTTCAGGTCCTGGGGCAAGGCCAGGAGGGAGTCGTAGACCTTACACTCCATCTGTCCCGTGCTCTGGGTCACAAAGTTCATCCATAACCCTTCCAAGATGACCTGAGCGGTGATGATGTTGGCTCCGATGAAGGCTGTCACCTTCCACATGGGCAGAGCACAGATGATGATGCTTCCCAGCCAGCCGACGATCGCCAGGGCCGTGCCCAGCGTCTGTAGCCCAACCGACACCATCCTGATGGAGCCCTGGTAGAATGGACAGATTGAGCTTATGGAGGGAGAGATATAGAGACAGGAGAGTATAGCCTGGACAGGGTAGATGTTGACAGTGAATAACTTACCTCCTCTACGTCTCTGACTTATAGGGTTTACTGTGAAAAAATGACGTAATAGGGAGGAGTTTTATCATCTCTCTCTCTCTCTCTCTCTCTCTCTCTCTCTCTCTCTCTCTCTCTCTCTCTCTGACCTAATATCTTTAAACCAACCCCTGCAGTGGTTTCGTTCACCAGTCAGGTTATTGGGCCCATATAGGGACATATGGATGGATATACTGAAGATCACCTCCATCTCCACCATCCTGGGAGCTCTAGGAGTGATGGGGTCCATCTTTGGGACCAAGTGCTGTAGCTGGTATCCTGCAACTCACCACTGTCTTCTTGGTCTATTACTTGACACAGAATATTCCAGAATACTGGAGGGAGTATATATTCTTTTCCACTGAATTCTGTAGATGGTCCGCCTCCATAATCCTGATAGGAGGGACCATACTCTGCTGCAGCACCTTGAAGAGGAAGAACCCAGACTCGACAACGACTAAATCAACCTCACACTAATGTCTCTGTCCAGAAGCTGTACCTTCTTGTTATAAAAACCATAGGGATCCAATAATTGTGATTCTACATGTAATTCTATGATGAAAAATGGCCTCTATCCTATCTGTTCAATGTTAGAATTCAGAAGGGACTAGATAGGTGTGAAAGCAACATAGTTATTGTTCCACCTTCTCTTTAACAGGTCAAAGGGGAGTTCATGACATATTGTGTTAAAATATTCAGTTAATTTAGACTGTGTGGAGAAGCCATTTCAATCATCAGTGATTCCTCCACTAGGATTGGAGGGAAGACTGAGCTGGGGGCCTTAATGTACTTCGGCTGGGGGGCGGCCGCCCTGCTCCTGGGCATGGGCGCAGGCAAGTGTTTTGGGTTACTTGGCTCAATTCAATAGGTGGTCCGCCTCCATGCTCCTGATAGGAGGGAACATATGTTGCTGCTGCATCTTCAAGAGGAACCAGACAGACTCAAGAACAACTCAATCAACCTCTTGCTAACAGCTCTGTCTGCAAAAGGTCATAGAGGAGTTTATGTTTTATTGTGGTTGGGACCATAGTCTGGTGCAGCTGCTGCTGCTACTGCTTTAAGAGAGACATTCCCAACTCAACAACTCACTTAAATTCCATCACTGGTATCTCATCTGATCTTATGTTACCATAGCCCAGTGTTTCTCCATATAAGTGCACAGAATTAGTCTTCAAAAAGTTTTAGGGGAGCTT
Source organism: Coregonus clupeaformis (assembly GCF_020615455.1). Classification (NCBI taxonomy): domain Eukaryota; kingdom Metazoa; phylum Chordata; class Actinopteri; order Salmoniformes; family Salmonidae; genus Coregonus; species Coregonus clupeaformis. The sequence goes on from NC_059218.1 coordinate 36,329,890, forward strand.
GTGCAATATTGCAATATTGCTTACTTTTGCCAGGGGAACAACAAAACAGTTGGGGTAGAAACAAGCTCACCAGTTCCTCACACACGGTAACGACCACACACTTCACCACATCTGTACAGGTTGTGTTTCCATGGCAGCAGATGACGTCAAGCGCCCTTGGGCTTCTGACTGGCCGGGCTCTCTAGTATCACAGAAGAACTCTGCAACAAACATCTTTGAGAAAAGAACGTTGAACAATCTGCAGTTTTAGAACTTTGATTGCAAAGAATGAAGCTGTAGGCCTGTAGAATCAAGGATCTTCTCTGGAAGTATAACATCTCCACTGTTCCGGAATCTGTTTGTTGAGTCACATCCTCGTTCTTCCAGGAAGTGCATGTTGATGGGCATGGAGATCGTGGGTAATATGTGTCTTCAATGCAGACTTTGATCAGTTGAATCAGGTGTGTTACTGCCTGGCTGGAACAAAAGCCTGCACCCACACTGGCACTTGTAGGATGTTTCTATGGGTGGTGGAAATACCACCAAATTAAACTGCTTTTCCATTATTATTTACTCTAATTAAATTGCAACTCTTGTGCTGTCTCCTGACTTCATTTGGTGGAACCTCGTGCTTCTTCCTACCCCGGGGTTGTTTCTGGACTGGGCCAAGGTCTTATCATGGTCTAGGTAGTACGTACGTGTTCTGAGTTCTAAACCAGATGTTAGTGGGTCAAAAATACGATTCCATCATCGCCAATGTAAGCTAGGGTGGACTTAGCGATTTGGGAGCCCATTTCAAAATGCCTTTGAGGGGACCCCCTACCCCCCAAAATGGACATTTCCCCTATAAATGAATTGCTAAAATTATTCATGTGCGTTAATTTTTTATTTTATTTCAGGCAATTATGAAATGTAAACACCCTATAAAGCTGTGGCTAACACATTTGGGTAAAAACAACTGTCAGAATCAGTCGGGACGGGCCCCATGACAGCTGTGTGCAAGTTACTTGCTGTTTTCACACCCATCACTTCCTCTCTGTTTCTGTCCTGCCAACCCTAGGCCAAGTTTACACCTGACATCTCTTATCGAACGCAGACACCAGCCTGACCTATTTACCATAAACGCTCAACTTCACATCTGCTTCATTAATTTCTCACTATGGTTTCCTGTAAAAGGGCAAAAGAAATTGGTTTATCTGTTCATATCAACTGATTTAGATTTAAACCTAACTGTTTTTTCCCCATTTGGTCACAGCTGCAGACGTAATTATGACTTTCTACCTAGTTCCTTATTGGTGTCTGTGTCTGAGTAGTGAGGAACTACAAGGACATAGTTTTGATCTGGTTCTGTTCGTAAAGTCATTTTCAGTAGAAATGAAAAAGTTAGGGATGAACGGCATACAGTGTTGTATTTTTGTTTACAGCTCCTTTATTGCAGTAGGGTCACCCAGGGATATTATGAAATATATTGTGTTGGTGTGTGTTGGGTCTCATATTCCTCAGCACGATCCAAGGGGTTTAAGGAAATGTATTTGGCTATACACTGACTCTCTGTTTTGATCTGCCCTTTACAGATCTCCCCATAGAGTGTAAACAACTGTTCTATTTCTACTGACCTTCTGTGTATAGTGGGGGAAAAAAGTATTTAGTCAGCCACCAATTGTGCAAGTCCTCCCACTTAAAAAGATGAGAGAGGCCTGTAATTTTCATCATAGGTACACGTCAACTATGACAGAAAAATTGAGAGAAAACAATTCCAGAAAATCACATTGTAGGATTTTTAATGAATTTATTTGCAAATTATGGTGGAAAATGAGTATTTGGTCACCTACAAACAAGCAAGATTTCTGGCTCTCACAGACCTGTAACTTCTTCTTTAAGAGGCTCCTCTGTCCTCCACTCGTTACCTGTATTAATGGCACCTGTTTGAACTTGTTATCAGTATAAAAGTCACCTGTCTACAACCTCAAACAGTCACACTCCAAACTCCACTATGGCCAAGACCAAAGAGCTGTCAAAGGACACCAGAAACAAAATTGTAGACCTGCACCAGGCTGGGAAGACTGAATCTGCAATAGGTAAGCAGCTTGGTTTGAAGAAATCAACTGTGGGAGCAATTATTAGGAAATGGAAGACATACAAGACCACTGATAATCTCCCTCGATCTGGGGCTCCACGAAAGATCTCACCCCGTGGGGGTCAAAATGATCACAAGAACGGTGAGCAAAAATCCCAGAACCACACGGGGGGGACCTAGTGAATGACCTGCAGAGAGCTGGGACCAAAGTAACAAAGCCTACCATCAGTAACACACTACGCCGCAAGGGACTCAAATCCTGCAGTGCCAGACGTGTCCCCCTGCTTAAGCCAGTACATGTCCAGGCCCGTCTGAAGTTGGCTAGAGTGCATTTGGATCATCCAGAAGAGGATTGGGAGAATGTCATATGGTCAGATGAAACCAAAATAGAACTTTTTGGTAAAAACTCAACTCGTTGTGTTTGGAGGACAAAGAATGCTGAGTTGCATCCAAAGAACACCATACCTACTGTAAACCATGGGGGTGGAAACATCATGCTTTGGGGCTGTTTTTCTGCAAAAGGACCAGGACGACTGATCCGTGTAAACGAAAGAATGAATGGGGCCATGTATCGTGAGATTTTGAGTGAAAACCTCCTTCCATCAGCAAGGGCATTGAAGATGAAACGTGGCTGGGTCTTTCAGTATGACAATGATCCCAAACACACCGCCCGGGCAACGAAGGAGTGGCTTCGTAAGAAGCATTTCAAGGTCCTGGAGTGGCCTAGCCAGTCTCCAGATCTCAACCTCACAGAAAATCTTTGGAGGGAGTTGAAAGTCTGTGTTGCCCAGCGACAGCCCCAAAACATCACTGCTCTAGAGGAGATCTGCATGGAGGAATGGGCCAAAATTCCAGCAACAGTGTGTGAAAACCTTGTGAAGACTTACAGAAAATGTTTGACCTGTGTCATTGCCAACAAAGGGTATATAACAAAGTATTGAGAAACTTTTGTTATTGACCAAATACTTATTTTCCACCATAATTTGCAAATAAATTCATAAAAAATCCTACAATGTGACTTTCTGGATTATTTTTTCTCAATTTGTCTGTCATAGTTGACGTGTACCTATGATGAAAATTACAGGCCTCTCTCATCTTTTTAAGTGGGAGAACTTTCACAATTGGTGGCTGACTAAATACTTTTTTTCCCCACTGTATGTAGACAGACAGGCAGGCAGACAGACAGACAGACAGACAGACAAAGAAAGGCAGTGTATAGCCAACATACATGTCCCTGAACTCAGCCAATCCTTTATAAAGAATATGAACTCGTCTACTTGATGCTGCTTTGATTTGAGTCATTACTTTGTGTTCCTGTGAACACCTGTCCTTGAGTGCGCCACAAATGGAACCCTTTTCCCTACATAGTAAACTACTTTTTACTAGAGCCCTATGTTTGGGTCCTCCACCTTGTCCTTTATCCCTGAGTGAAGGGTCCTTCATCCTTGAGGGAAGGGTCCTATTTCCCAGAGGGAAGAGTGTTTTATCCCTGAGTAAGGGTCCTTTATCCCTGAGGGAAGAGTGTTTTATCCCTGAGGAAAGGGTCCTTTATTTATCCCTGGGGGAAGGGTCCTTTATCTCTGAGGGAAGAGTACTTTATCCCTGAGGGAAGAGTCCTTTATCCCAGAGGGAAGGGTCCTTTATCCCAGAGGGAAGAGTGTTTTATCAATGAGGGAAGGGTCCTTTATCCCTAAAGGGAAGTGTCCTTTAACTCTCCTTGAGTGAAGGGTCCTTTATTTATCTCTGGGGGAAGGGTCCTTTATCTCTGAGGGAAGGGTACATTATCCCTGAGGGAAGGGTGTTTCATCTCTGAGGGTAGAGTTCTTTATCCCTGACGGAAGTGTACTTTATCCCTGAGGGAAGAGTGTTTTATCCCTGAGAGAAGTGACCTTTATCCCTGAGGGAAGGGTCTTTTAATTATCCCTGAGGGAAGGGTTCTTTCTCCCTGAGTGAAGGGTATTGTCACGCCCTGGCTCTGGGGACTCTTAAATGTTGAGCCAGGGTGTGGATTTTCATTGTTTAGTTTTCTATGTTTTTCGTTCTAGATCGTGTATATCTATGTTGGCCAGGGTGGTTCCCAATCAGAAACAGCTGTAGCTCGTTGTCTCTGATTGGGGACCATACTTAGGCAGCCTTTTGGCATTTTAGTTTTGTGGGATCTTGTTCCATTTGGTTTGTTGTATGACCTAGGGCTTCACGTATCGTTTTGTTCTTTTGGTTCGTGTTGTGTACACTAAATAAAGTATGTACGCCTACCATGCTGCGCCTTGGTCCGCTTCTCATAACGATCGTGACAGAAGATCCCACCACCAGAGGACCAAGCAGCGTGCCAAACAGGAGAAGTTGGCGATGTCCCAGGTGGGCGAATGGTGGTCTTGGGAGGACATATTCGCGGGCAGAGGGCCATGGGCAAAAGTAAATGCCCAGGCAGGAGAGGAGAAACGGCGCCAACTGTGCCTACGACGGACACGCGAGAGGCAACCCCAATACAATTTTTGGGGGGGGCACACAGCGTGGACGACGGGGCTGCTGGAGGCAGCTACAGGACGAATCGGCGGACTAGGAGAGGAGGCCACCAGGTTTGGGGGCCTGGAAGGGGGGTTGGTGGAGCCTAGAGGTAAAGCAGAGCCAACTCCCCGTACTCAGGCTAGGCAGCGTGAGACTGGGCAGGATCCGGGTTATGCGGAGCCACGTACTGTGCCGCGAGTGTTCCGGCACAGTCCTGTACGTCCTGTGCTAGCACCACACACGTGTCGTGCTAAGGTGGGCATGCAGCCAGGACGGAGTGTGCTGGCTCAACGCTCGTGGCCTCCAGTACCCCTCCTCGGTCCCGGATATCCTGCGCCAGTGCCACGTGCTGTAGTGCCAGAACGAGTGCACAGCCCTGTACGTCCTGTGCTGATGCCTCACACAGATTGTGTGGAAATAGGCATTCAGCCAGGACGGGTTGTGTCAGCTCTCCGCTCCAGACCTCCAGTCCGTCTCCACAGTCCAGCCCGGCCTGTTCCTGTCCCTCGCACCAAGGCAGTGGTGCGCGTCGCCAGCCCGGTCCGGCATGTTCCTGTCCCTCGCACCAAGGCAGTGGTGCACGTCGCCAGCCCGGTCCGGCATGTTCCTGTCCCTCGCACCAAGCCTGTGGTGCGCGTCGCCAGCCCGGTCCGGCCTGTTCCTGTCCCTCGCACCAAACCAGTGGTGCGCGTCGCCAGCCCGGTCCGGCCTGTTCCTGTCCCTCGCACCAAGCCTGTGGTGCGCGTCGCCAGCCCGGTCCGGCCTGTTCCTGTCCCTCGCACCAAGTCTGTGGTGCGCGTCGTCAGCCCGGTCCGGCCCGTTCCTGCTCCCCCGCACGAAGCCAGTGGTGCGCGTCGCCAGCCCGCTCCGGCCTGTTCCTGTCCCTCGCACTAAGCCTGTGGTGCGCATCCCCAGCCCGGTCCGGCCTGTTCCTGCTTCCCTCACCAAGCCTGTGGTGCGTGTCGCCAGCCCGGTCCGGCCCGTTCCTGCTCCCCGCACCAAGCCAGTAGTGCGCGTCGCCAGCCCGGTCCGGCCTGTTCCTGTTCCTCGCACCAAGCCTGTGGTGCGCATCGCCAGCCCGGTCCGGCCTGTTCCTGCTTCCCGCACCAAGCCTGTGGTGCGCGTCGCCGGCCCGGTCCGGCCTGTTCCTGCTCCCCGCACCAAGAATGTGGTGCGCGTCGCCAGCCCGGTCCGGCCTGTTCCTGCTCCCCGCACCAAGCCTGTGGTGCGCGTCGTCAGCCCGGTCCGGCCTGTTCCTGCTCCCCGCACCAAGCCAGTGGTGCACGTCACCAGCCCGGTCCGGCCCGTTCCTGCTCCCCGCACCAAGACAGTGGTGCGCGTTGTCAGTCCGGCATGGCCCGTGCCTGTTCCACCGGTGCCTGGTACGGAACCGGGCAGCTGCTCCACTCCGGAGCCAGAGCAATCCGCTCCACCGGTGTCCAGACCAGATCAGGGGCGCTACGGGGGGTTGGAGAGAGAGTGGTGGTCACGCCCGGAGCAGGATCCGCCTCCGAGGCGGAATGCCCACCCGGCCCCTACCCTCTTGTGTTTGGTTGGCGCGGTCGCAGTCCGCGCCTTTGGGGGGGGGGGGGTACTGTCACGCCCTGGCTCTGGGGACTCTTAAATGTTCAGTCAGGGTGTGGATTTTCATTGTTTAGTTTTCTATGTTTTTCGTTCTAGATCGTGTATATCTATGTTGGCCAGGGTGGTTCCCAATCAGAGACAGCTGTAGCTCGTTGTCTCTGATTGGGGACCATACTTAGGCAGCCTTTTGGCATTTTAGTTTTGTGGGATCTTGTTCCGTTTGGTTTGTTGTATGACCTAGGACTTCACATATCGTTTTGTTGTTTTGGTTCGTGTTGTGTACACTAAATAAAGTATGTACGCCTATCACGCTGCGCCTTGGTCCACTTCTCATAACGATCGTGACAGGTATTTTAATTATCCCTGAGGGAAGGGTTGTTTATCCCAGAGGAAAGAGTCCTTTATCTCTGAGGGAAGGGTACTTTATCCTTATTTATACTATAAGAGGATATGAAACCCAGACTTTGTCTGTCTTGTTAGACCATTCGGAAGGTATTCAGACACCTTGAACTTTTAAACATTTTGTTACGTTACAGCCTTATTTTATAATGTATTAAATAGTTTTTTCCCCTCATCAATATACACACAATACATCATAATGACAAAGCAAAAACACTACACTACAACTATGAAACTACAAGCTTGGCACACCTGTATTTGGGGAGTTTTTCCCATTTTCCTCTGCAGATCCTCTCAAGCTCTGTAAGGTTGGATGGGAAGCGTCGCTACACAACTATTCTCAGGTCTCTCCAGAGATGTTCGACCGTGTTCAAGTCCAGGCTCTGGCTGTGCCACTCAGGAACATTCAGAGACTTGTCCTGAAGCCACTCCTGCATTGTCTTGGCTGTGTGCTTAGGGTCGTTGTTCTGTTGGAAGGTGAACCTTCACCCCAGTCTGGGGTCCTGCGCGCTCTGGAGCAGGTTTTAATCAAGGATCTCTCTGTACTTTGCTCCATTCATTTTTCCCTCGATCCCGACTAGTCTCCCAGTCCCTGCCGCTGAAAAACATGTTGCCACCACCATGCTTCATTCAGGCCAAAGAGTTAAATCTTGGATTAATCAGACCAGAGAATCTTGTTTCTCCTGGTCTGAGAGTCTTTAGGTGCCTTTTTTGGAAAACTCCAAGCGGGCTGTCATGTGCCTTTTACTGAGGAGTGGCTTCCGTCTGGCCACTCTACCTTAAAGGCCTGATTGGTGGAGTGGTGCAGAGATGGTTGCCCTTCTGGAAGGTTCTCCCATCTCCACAGAGGAACTGTGGAGCTCTGTCAAAGTGACCATTGAGTTCTTGGTCACCTCCCTGACCAAGGCCCTTCTCCCCTATTGCTCAGTTTGGCAGGGCAGCCAGCTCTAGGAAGAGTCTTGGTGGTTCCAAACTTCTTCCATTTAACAATGATGGAGGCCAATGTGTTCTTGGGGACCTTCAATGCTGCAGACATTTTTTGGTACCGTTCCCCAGATCTGTGCCTCGACACAATCCTATCTCTGAGTTCTAAGGACAATTCCTTCGACCTCATGGCTTGTGTTTTGCTCTGACATGCACTGTCAGCTGTGGGACCTTATATAGACAGGTGTGTGCCTTTCCAAATCATGTTGAATCAATTGAATTTACCACAGGTGGACTCCAATCAAGTTGTAGAAACATCTCAAGGATGATCAATGGAAACAAGATGCACCCGAGCTCAATTTGGAGTCTTGTAGCAAAGGGTCTGAATACTTATGTAAACAAGGTATGTTTTTTTAATTTTATTTTTTTACACATTTGGTAAAATCTCAAAAGAATTGTTTTTGCTTAGTCATTATGGGGTATTGTGTGTAGATTGATGAGGGAAAAAAAACTATTTAATCAATTTTAGAACAAGTAGGTAATGTAACATAATGTGGAAAAAGTCAAGGGGTCTGAATACTTTCTGAATGCACTGTAAATGGCCAAGTGGGTAACAGCAAGGCCAAGGTCTTTAGTGATGTCTCAGCACTGACTGACCGACTGACCATTAGCTGTCTGTCAACGACACTGGGATTTACACAGAACAACATGAACTGCTTTAGTGCCACTGCACCAGTTGTATAAAGCACATAGACACTTAGCCTACCTCCCTGTCTCTATCTGACCTGTGTTCAATACTCACCTACCTGTCTCTATCTGACCTGTGTTCAATACTCACCTACCTGTCTCTTTCTGACCTGTGTTCAATACTCACCTACCTGTCTCTTTCTGACCTGTGTTCAATACTCACCTACCTGTCTCTATCTGACCTGTGTTCAAAACTCACCTACCTGTCTCTTTCTTACCTGTGTTCAACACTCACATACCTTTCTCTATCTTACCTGTGTTCAGTACTCACCTACCTGTCTCTATCTTACCTGTGTTCAATACTCACCTGTCTTTCTCTATTTTACCTGTGTTCAATACTCACCTACCTGTCTCTATCTTACCTGTGTTCAATACTCACCTACCTGTCTCTATCTTACCTGTGTTCAATACTCACCTACCTGTCTCTATCTTACCTGTGTTCAATACTCACCAACCTGTCTCTTTCTTACCTGTGTTCAATACTCACTTACCTTTCTCTATCTTACCTGTGTTCAATACTCACCTGTCTTTCTCTATTTTACCTGTGTTCAATACTCACCTACCTGTCTCTATCTTACCTGTGTTCAATGCTCACCTACCTGTCTCTTTCTGATCTGTGTTCAATACTCACCTACCTGTCTCTATCTTACCTGTGTTCAATACTCACCTACCTGTCTCTATCTTACCTGTGTGCAACAATAATGGTGTTCATAAACTCCTGTGAGATTTATAGAGACATAAAAAGAAAAAGCCCATCCAACGCTAAGTGATGTCAATGTTCTAGAACCACCCAGAGCTGTAGTATGCATACCAAGTAGATATCTGGTAGTTCAGAGGGTCACTCTTCTAGAACCACCCAGAGCTGTAGTATGCATACCAAGTAGATATCTGGTAATTCAGAGGGTCACTCTTCTAGAACCACCCAGAGCTGTAGTATGCATACCAAGTAGATATCTGGTAATTCAGAGGGTAACTTTTCTAGAACCACCCAGAGCTGTAGTATATTTGTTTTACTCTCCTTGTTGGGATCAAACAATTGATTCCCGTTCAAAATCCTTTTTTCCATAAACCCTAACACTTAACCTAACCCTAACCTTAACTCCCCCACCAACTTCCCACTTGCTGACTGCTAGCTCTAAGTGCACTCCTCTGAACAACACTCTGTCTGTCTTAATGCCTGGTATTACAACAGACTGGACATGTGTGGTCTATAGAGTGGATCTGAGATTCAGTTTCTGGCCATTCTTAATTTAATAGTTTGTATTTCATTCATCCTCTCAAAGTCCCCCGTGCGTTTTTCCAGATTGCCAAAAGGCTCCTGCTGAAAATTCTGCCTTTATAAGGAAAAACATGAAGACTGATTGGGTTATGGTGGTTGGCTTGAAAAAAATACAGACACCCGATTAGTTGATGCTGGGCAGTGAGTTCTTTGAATATGATCAAGGCTGGAAAATAGGATACCCCCTTCTGCTTAAGTTACCTCCCGTTCACAGATCTGATAGGAATGGATAGGTGAAAGCAATATGGCAGAATCGAGGGGGGGTTGTCCATCAATCACACTCTAGGCACATCATGTAGATCTGAGATGCATAAAGTAGCTTCACCTTGCCATCTCATATAGGTATGGAATTACACACACACACACCTCTCTCTCTCTCTTTCTCTCTCTCTCGCTCTCTTGCTCTCTTGCTCTCTCTCTCTCTCTGACCTAATATCTTTAAACCAACCCCATGCAGTGGTTTCGTTCACCAGTCAGGTGTCTAGAGTCCTGGCAGGCTGTGAAGCAACCCCTAACCTCAGACATGCATGTGGTAGTATATGACTAAGTAAGTACTGGTGCTGTTTGAATAATTTCATCTGGGCAGTTTATAAACGTATAAACCCAAACACCTGTATTCCAAGGACCAGGTCAGACTGGTTCAGATGTACACAGGTGCTGTAGCTCCCATTGAAGTACGAAGGCAGCATGCAGCGCTCCATACTCCATTACTTTAAAATCACTATCTAATTGCTGTTATGTTTTTAATCTGTTGCCTTCGTACTTCAATGAAACTAGTGTATAAAATTGAACCTGCAACATGATTCAGTGTTTTTTAAAACATTCCTATTTGTAGTTTAAGAACATATAACAAAGCTACTTGTCCATGGCTGCAGACATGTCAGGCATTTCTATTAGCCCTTTCATGACAACAGTGAACCGTTCTTTCTTTCTTTACATATCCTAGGGCTCTATTAAAAATCCCAATAGTAAATCTTAGCGAATGCATTGGGCAGGACAAAAAAAAGCCTTAATTGAGGAGGTTATGTTTGGTTTTTAATCAAATTAATTGAAAAACAAGCAATCTAATTTTTAAAACAACAACAATATTTCTAAATAGGATGGGGTCAGAAGCAAGATTTCATTAATCTCATTTCTCTCGTTCCATAGCATTATGTCCACTCGTAGGCCTAAATGTCTTTATGTCTTAAACCCCTACAACTCATCCAGAATGCCGCAGCCCGTCTGGTGTTCAACCTTCCCAAGTTCTCTCACGTCACCCCGCTCCTCCGCACACTCCACTGGCTTCCAGTTGAAGCTCGCATCCGTTACAAGACCATGGTGCTTGCCTATGGAGCAGTGAGGGGAACGGCACCTCCGTACCTTCAGGCTCTGATCAGTCCCTACACCCAAACGAGGGCATTGCGTTCATCCACCTCTGGCCTGCTGGCTCCCCTTACTCTGCGGAAGCATAGTTCCCGCTCAGCCCAGTCAAAACTGTTCGCTGCTCTGGCACCCCAATGGTGGAACAAGCTCCCTCACGACGCCAGGACAGCGGAGTCACTCACCACCTTCCGGAGACATTTAAAACCCCACCTCTTTAAGGAATACCTGGGATAGGATAAAGTAATCCTTCTACCCCGCCCCCCAAAAAACATTTGGAAAGTGGTTATCCCACTGGCTACAGGGTGAATGCACCAATTTGTAAGTCGCTCTGGATAAGAGCGTCTGCTAAATGACTAAAATGTAAATGTAAATGTTTATGCAAAACATTTACACTAATATACAAAATATTAGGCTCCAGTCAATTATATTGTTGCCTATGTCCGAGACACATTGTCAAAAGAATTTGCCATTAATATGACATTATAGGAGGACTGAATAGTTTGGAGGAGCGGGTCTTTGGTAATCGGACGAGGGGCGCTCTTTGAAAATGGGGATGGATAGCCTACTTGAACAATCAAAATTAAGTATGCAGGTATGTGAATTGTGAATCATTAAAAAGCACGAGGGCAAAAAACCTCAAATATTTCAAGGCACTCTCAGCAGACCATTTAAAACCCCTTCATACATAGGCTACTTGGATAATGTATGGCCAGGATAAAAAATATGTACCTTTGCGAAGCTGCTAAACCAGCTTTGATTAATTAAGGGGAGGGTAGGCTATGCTTGGTTTTTAATAAAATTAAATTAAATGGGGGGAAACCAATAGTTTTTTATGTTTCTTAATACGAGATCAACTGGCACAAATGGCACATCTCTCCTTCCATGGGCACTGTGCTTCATTGCTGGATAGGCTGCGCTTCCGCTCTCAAAATCCATGCCATTATCAACTGCTTTACATGAAGACCTGCTTTTTGGTGGGTCTTAAAACTTCTTAAAGGTGGACTGGTAATTTGTAAAATCATATTCATTATCTCCAGCACCACACCAGTGTCTTCATATACATTGAGTATACAAAATCTTGTATACTCCATGCCCGTTGAATTTAGGCTGTTTTGAGGGCAAAAGGGGGGGTGCAACTCAATATTAGGAAGGTGAAAACAGCAATAAAGGATGCGGTTAAAAAACTGTGAGGCGTACCTTTATAATTTATTCTCAGAACAGGCGGTGCGTATAAGATTATCTGAAAATCTTGAGAGTTTGAAAATAAGTCGAGTTTTTCAACCATTTTGGTCGCAACCACATACTACCCCACATCCGTATTGATAGGATTTATGTTTCCATGACAATATATTTAAGTGACATCACAGCATTGAGCAGTTATAGAGGTTTTCTGAGTGGCTCAGCTCTCCAATCTTATAGAAGACCTCAGCAACGAACTTCAGAGTGAACGAATCTGCTGAGCAAGACGCAGTTAGGGATATAGCATTTTGATGGGCATGGATATTGTGGATATCGTGGAAATGGTGGAGGTCGTGGGCATTGCCCTGGGAGTCATAGGATTAATACTTACCATCGTGATCTGTGCACTCCCCACCTGGATAAAGACAACCTTCATAGCAGCTAACTTTACCACCACAGAGGTGTACTTCCGCGGCCTGTGGATGAGTTGTGTGACCCAAAGCACGGGACAGACACAGTGTAATGTGCACAACTTATGGGGGAACAGGCCCCCCAGAATGGAGTATGCCGGAGCCATGATCCTCACTGCCATCATCCTGGGGGTTCTGGGGGTCACGGTCTCCATGGTTGGAGCCAAGTGCACCAACTGCATCAAAGAACAAACGTCTCAGGCCAAGTTGATAATTATCTCTGGAATACTTTTCATCCTGGCCGGAATTCTCATCCTCATCCCTGTTTCCATGGTAGCCAGATCAATCAACAGTGAAAACTCCAAGTGGATCAGAGGGAAGACTGAGCTGGGGGCCTCGCTGTACTTCGGCTGGGGGGCGGCCGCCCTGCTCCTGATTGGAGGTTTCATACTGTGCATCACTGTGGGAGTCTTTGGATGGATGATGGGAATCTGTGGATGGGTAGTCTCCCTAGTGCCCTGTTCTATCATTATATTGGGCCCCCCTGGGTATGGTCCTGGACACTATAGGCACATATGGATGGATATGCTGAAGATCACCTGCATCTCCACCATCCTGGGAGCTCTAGGAGTGATGGGGTCCATCTTTGGGACCAAGTGCTGTAACTGCATCAAGAGTAACAGGACCAGGGTCAAGGCCAGGTTCATCGTTGGAATATTCTTCATCCTGGCTGGTATCCTGCAACTCACCACTGTCTTCTTGGTCTATTACTTGACACAGAATATTCCAGAATACTGGAGGGAGTATATGTTATTTTCCACTGAATTCTGTAGATGGTCCGCCTCCATGCTCCTGATAGGAGGGACCATACTCTGCTGCAGCACCTTGAAGAGGAAGAACCCAGACTCAACAACGACTAAATCTGCCTCCCACTAATGTCTCTGTCCAAAAGCTGTACTTTCTTGTTATAAAAACCATAGGGATCCAATAATTGCAATTCTATACGTAATTATATGTTGAAAAAATGCCTCTATCCTATCTGTTCAATGTTAGAATATCAGAAGTGACTAGATAGGTGTGAAAGCAACATCGTTATTGTTCCACCTTCTCTTTAACAGGTCAAAGGGGAGTTTATGACATATTGTGTTCAAACATTCAGTTAATTTAGACTGTGAGGAGAAGTTCCTGAGGAGACTACAATGAAGGGACATATTCTCACTGTTACCTCTCTGATTTCCTATATCCGTATTGATACTTCTTTAAAATGGGATGAATTTAAGTAGAGAAAGAATTGAATCAGAAGTTGATTGTTTAACTCTGTTAAAGATGTTCAAATAAAAAACGTATCTGACTGCAAAGCGTTTCCTGGTTGTTGCCGTGCATTTCCTGTTTATGTTCACCACGTTAACCACAAGCTACAGTCAGTGAGTGGGACTTTCTGACTGAAACATATATCATAGTGTAGAATTATATCAAGCCATGTCCATGAAACTTATCATTAGTGTATGTAGTCTATTGTATAGTTCATTTCAGTCCATCAATCCAACCTTACAATTATTTATTACACACTCAAGGGTTTTTCAGCATGTAGTTTCAATCTATCTCTGAATGTCACCAGTATCTCCCTCAAGCGGGTCTCAACCACATACTGCCCCACATCTGAATGAATAGGTTGTTTTCATGACAACATATTTAAGTGACATCCCAGCATCACGTAGCTGTAGTGGCCTTGTGACTAACCCAGATCTCCAGTTACAGTAGAATCAGAAGGCGAGAACATGTAGAAGATAATGTTATGTTGTTCTAGAACTTTGTTGGTAAAGACTGAAGCTCCTAGAGATATAGTATCTTCTCTAAAGTGTAATATCTCAGCTTTTCTGAAACCTCTTTGTTGAGTAACTCAGGGAGTCAGTATGGAATGAGATGGTGGGCATCACCTTGGGAGTCATAGAATGAATCAGCTCCACAACGGCCTGTGCTTCGCCCATGTGGGTGATGCACACCAAGACTGCAAAGACTATCGGGTATGAACTGTGGATGGAATGTGATATCGATAGCACAGGCCAGACGCAGTGTGAGGTCATGCCCCTGAACCTGCAGGCTGCCAGAGCCATGATCCTCACTGCCATCATCCTGGGGGTTTTGGGGGTCAAGGTCTACGTGGTCGGAACCAAGTGCACCAACTGCATCAAAGAATAAACTTCTCAGGCCAAGTTGATAATTATCTCTGGAAAACTTCATCCTGGCCGGAATTTTCATCCTCATCCCTGTTTCCATGGTAGCCATTTCAATCATCAGTGATTCCTCCACTAGGATTGGAGGAAAGACTGAGCTGGGGGCCTTGCTGTACTTCGGCTGGGGGCGGCCGCCCTGCTCCTGGGCATGGGCACAGGCAACTGTTTTGGGTTACTTGGCTCAATTCAATAGGTGGTCCGCCTCCATGCTCCTGACAGGAGGGACCATACTCTGCTGCTGCATCTTCAAGAGGATCCAGACAGACTCTACAACGACTCAATCAACCTCTTGCTAACAGCTTTGTCTGCAAAAGGTCATAGAGGAGTTTATGTCATATTGTGGTTGGGACCATAGTCTGGTACAGCTGCTGCTGCTACTGCTTTAAGAGAGACATTCCCACCTTAACAACTCACTTAAATTCCATCACTGGTATCTTATATGATCTTATGTTACCATATCACAGTGTTTCTCAATAGAAGTGCACAGAATTAGTCTTCAAAAAGTTTTAGGGGAGCTTGTGCAATATTGCCATATTGCTTACTTTTGCCAGGGCAACAACAAACCAGTTGGGGTAGAAACAGGCTCACCAGTTCCTCACACACGGTAACGACCACACACTTCACCACATCTGTACAGGTTGTGTTTCCATGGCAGCAGATGACGTCAAGCGCCCTTGGGCTTCTGACTGGCCGGGCTCTCTAGTATCACAGAAGAACTCTGCAACAAACATCTGTGAGAAAAGAACTTTGAACAATCTGCTGTTTTAGAACTTTGCTTGCAAAGAATGAAGCTGTAGGCCTGTAGAATCCAGGATCTTCTCTGGAAATATAACATATCCACTTTTCTGGAATCTCTTTGTTGAGTCACATCCTTGTTCTTGAAAGCAATATGATGATTGATAATGGCTACACTTAAAATGTTAGTCTTCAATGCAGACTTTGATCAGTTGAATCAGGTGTGTTACTGCCTGGCTGGAACAAAAGCCTGCACCCACACTGGCACTTTCAGGGACTGATATTGTTCTTTGAATCAGTAACCCTTACTATAAATGGCCACATAAAATATATTGCCATGTGTTGAATCAGTGATGCACAGAATCGACTCACAGTTACCACTTCCTTTTAAAACCACTTGAGAGGGAAATGTAAGCTTGCTGTCTAAGGGCTGGGGTTGAAGAGGAATGTTTCTATAGGTGGTGGAAATACCACCAAATTAAACAACTTTTCCATTATTATTTACAATAAAATGCAACTCTTATTAAATTGCAACTCTTGTGCTGTCTCCTGACTTCATTTGGTGGAACCTCGTTCTTCTTCCTACCCCGTGGTCTGAGTTGATAACCAGAAGTTAGTGGGTCAAAAATACGATTCCATCATCGCCAATGTAAGCTAGGGTGGACTTAACGATTTGGGAGCCCATTTCAAAATGCCTTTGAGGGGACCCCCTACCCACCAAAATGGACATTTCCCCTATAAATGAACCGCTAAAATAATTAATGTGCGTTAATTTCTTATTTATTTCAGGCAATTATGAAATGTAAACACCCTATAAAGCTGTGGCTAACACATTTGGGTAAAAACAACTGTCAGAATCAGTCGGTAAGGAACCAATGACAGCTGTGTGCAAGTTACTTGCTGTTTTCACACCCATCACTTCCTCTCTGTTTCTGTCCTGCCAACCCTAGGCCAAGTTTACACCTGACATCTCTTATCGAACGCAGACACCAGCCTGACCTATTTACCATAAACGCTCAACTTCACGTCTGCTTCATTAATTTCTCACTATGGTTTCCTGTAAAAGGGCAAAAGAAATTGGTCTATCTGTTCATATCAACTGATTTAGATTTAAACCTAACTGTTTTTTCCCCATTTGGTCACAGCTGCAGACATAACTATGACTTCTTCCTAATATTTGATGGTAATTCTGAAGTTGAGTTGATATCACCAGGCTCCCCATTTCTACCTAGTTCCTTATTGGTGTCTGTGTCTGAGTAGTGAGGAACTACAAGGACATAGTTTTGATCTGGTTCTGTTCGTAAAGTTATTTTCAGTAGAAATGAAAAAGTCAGGGATGAACGGCATACAGTGTTGTATTTTTGTTTACAGCTCCTTTATCCTTTATTTATTGCAGTAGGGTCACCCAGGGATCTTATGAAATATATTGTGTTGGTGTGTGTTGGGTCTCATATACCTCAGCAGGATCCAAGGGGTTTAAGGAAATACATTTGGCTATACGCTGACTCTCTGTGTGTTGATCTGCCCTTTAAAGACATCCCCATATAGTGTAAACAACTGTTCTATTTCTACTGACCTTCTATGTACAGTGGGGAATTTTTTTTTAGTCAGCCACCAATTGTGCAAGTTCTCCCACTTAAAAAGATGAGAGAGGCCTGTAATTTTCATCATAGGTACACGTCAACTATGACAGACAAATTGAGAGAAAACAATTCCAGAAAATCACATTGTAGGATTTTTAATGAATTTATTTGCAAATTATGGTGGAAAATAAGTATTTGGTCACCTACAAACAAGCAAGATTTCTGGCTCTCACAGACCTGTAACTTCTTCTTTAAGAGGCTCCTCTGTCCTCCACTCGTTACCTGTATTAATGGCACCTGTTTGAACTTGTTATCAGTATAAAAGTCACCTGTCTACAACCTCAAACAGTCACACTCCAAACTCCACTATGGCCAAGACCAAAGAGCTGTCAAAGGACACCAGAAACAAAATTGTAGACCTGCACCAGGCTGGGAAGACTGAATCTGCAATAGGTAAGCAGCTTGGTTTGAAGAAATCAACTGTGGGAGCAATTATTAGGAAATGGAAGACATACAAGACCACTGATAATCTCCCCTCGATCTGGGGCTCCACGCAAGATCTCACCCCGTGGGGTCAAAATGATCACAAGAACGGTGAGCAAAAATCCCAGAACCACACGGGGGGGACCTAGTGAATGACCTGCAGAGAGCTGGGACCAAAGTAACAAAGCCTACCATCAGTAACACACTACGCCGCCAGGGACTCAAATCCTGCAGTGCCAGACGTGTCCCCCCTGCTTAAGACAGTACATGTCCAGGCCCGTCTGAAGTTTGCTAGAGTGCATTTGGATGATCCAGAAGAGGATTGGGAGAATGTCATATGGTCAGATGAAACCAAAATAGAACTTTTTGGTAAAAACTCAACTCGTCGTGTTTGGAGGACTAAGAATGCTGAGTTGCATCCAAAGAACACCATACCTATTGTGAAGCATGGGGGTGGAAACATCATGTTTTTGGGCTGTTTTTCTGCAAAGGGACCAGGACGACTGATCCGTGTAAAGGAAAGAATGAATGGGGCCATGTATCGTGAGATTTTGAGTGAAAAGCTCCTTCCATCAGCAAGGGCATTGAAGATGAAACGTGGCTGGGTCTTTCAGCATGACAATGATCCCAAACACACCGCCCGGGCAACGAAGGAGTGGCTTCGTAAGAAGCATTTCAAGGTCCTGGAGTGGCCTAGCCAGTCTCCAGATCTCAACCCCATAGAAAATCTTTGGAGGGAGTTGAAAGTCCATGTTGCCCAGCGACAGCCCCAAAACATCACTGCTCTAGAGGAGATATGCATGGAGGAATGGGCCAAAATTCCAGCAACAGTGTGTGAAAACCTTGTGAAGACTTACAGAAAACGTTTGACCTGTGTCATTGCCAACAAAGGGTATATAACAAAGTATTGAGAATCTTTTGTTATTGACCAAATACTTATTTTCCACCATAATTTGCAAATAAATTCATAAAACATCCTACAATGTGATTTTCTGGAATTTTTTTTCTCATTTTGTCTGTCATAGTTGACGTGTACCTATGATGAAAATTACAGGCCTCTCTCATCTTTTTAAGTGGGAGAACTTGCACAATTGGTGGCTGACTAAATACTTTTTTTCCCCACTGTATGTAGACAGACAGGCAGGCAGACAGACAGACAGACAAAGAAAGGCAGTGTAAAGCCAATATACATGTCCCTGAACTCAGCCAATCCTTTATGAAGAATATGAACTTGTCTACTTGATGCTGCTTTGATTTGAGTCATTACTTTGTGTTCCTGTGAACACCTGTCCTTGTGTGCGCCACAAATGTAACCCTATTCCCTACATAGTAAACTACTTTTGACTAGAGCCCTATGTTTGGGTCCTTCACCTTGTCCTTTATCCCTGAGTGAAGGGTCCTTCATCCTTGAGGGAAGGGTCCTATATCCCAGAGGGAAGAGTGTTTTATCCCTGAGTAAGGGTCCTTTATCCCTGAGGGAAGATTGTTTTATCCCTGAGGGAAGGGTCCTTTATCCCTGAGGGAAGGGTCCTTTATCCCAGAGGGAAGAGTGTTTTACCAATGAGGGAAGGGTCCTTTATCCCTAAAGGGAAGTGTCCTTTAACTCTCCTTGAGTGAAGGGTCCTTTATTTATCCCTGGGGGAAGGGTCCTTTATCTCTGAGGGAAGGGTACATTATCCCTGAGGGAAGGGTGTTTCATCTCTGAGGGTAGAGTGCTTTATCCCTGACGGAAGTGTCCTTTATCCCTGAGAGAAGAGTGTTTTATCCCTGAGGGAAGGGTCCTTTATCCCTGAGGGAAGGGTGTTTCATCTCTGAGGGTAGAGTGCTTTATCCCTGACGGAAGTGTCCTTTATCCCTGAGAGAAGAGTGTTTTATCCCTGAGGGAAGGGTCCTTTATCCCTGAGGGAAGAGTGTTTTATCCCTGAGAGAAGTGACCTCTATCCCTGAGGGAAGGGTCTTTTAATTATCCCTGAGGGAAGGGTTATTTCTCCCTGAGTGAAGGGTATTGTCACGCCCTGGCTATGGGGACTCTTAAATGTTGAGCCAGGGTGTGGATTTTCATTGTTTAGTTTTCTATTTTTTTCGTTCTAGATCGTGTATATCTATGTTGGCCAGGGTGGTTCCCAATCAGAGACAGCTGTAGCTCGTTGTCTCTGATTGGGGCCAATACTTAGGCAGCCTTTTGGCATTTTAGTTTTGTGGGATCTTTTTCCGTTTGGTTTGTTGTATGACCTAGGACTTCACGTATCGTTTTGTTGTTTTGGTTTGTGTTGTGTACACTAAATAAAGTATGTACGCCTATCATGCTGCGCCTTGGTCCGCTTCTCATAACAATCGTGACAGAAGATCCCACCACCAGAGGACCAAGCAGCGTGCCAAACAGGAGAAGTTGGCGATGTCCCAGGTGGGCAAATGGTGGTCTTGGGAGGACATATTCGCGGGCAGAGGGCCATGGGCAAAAGTAAATGCCCAGGCAGGAGAGGAGAAACGGCGCCAACCGTGCCGACGACGGACACGCGAGAGGCAACCCCAATACATTTTTTTGGGGGGGCACACGGCGTGGACGACGGGGCTGCTGGAGGCAGCTACAGGACGAATCAGCGGACTAGGAGAGGAGGCCACCAGGTTTGGGGGCCTGGAAGGGTGTTTGGTGGAGCCTAGAGGTAGAGTAGAGCCAACTCCCCGTACTCAGGCTAGGCAGCGTGAGACTGGGCAGGTTCCGGGTTATGCGGAGCCACGTACTGTGCCGCGAGTGTTCCGGCACAGTCCTGTACGTCCTGTGCTAGCACCACGCATGTGTCGTGCTAAGGTGGGCATGCAGCCAGGACGGAATGTGCCGGCTCAACGCTCGTGGCATCCAGTACCCCTCCTCGTCCCGGATATCCTGCTCCAGTGCCACGTGCTGTAGTGCCAGAACGAGTGCACAGCCCTGTACGTCCTGTGCTGATGCCTCACACAGATTGTGTGGAAATAGGCATTCAGCCAGGACGGGTTGTGTCAGCTCTCCGCTCCAGACCTCCAGTCCGTCTCCACAGTCCAGCCTGGCCTTTTCCTGTCCCTCGCACCAAGGCAGTGGTGCGCATCGCCAGCCCGGTCCGGCATGTTCCTGTCCCTCGCACCAAACCTGTGGTGCGCGTCGCCAGCCCGGTCCGGCCTGTTCCTGTCCCTCGCACCAAACCAGTGGTGCGCGTTGCCAGCCCGGTCCGGCCTGTTCCTGTCCCTCGCAGCAAGCCTGTGGTGCGCGTCGCCAGCCCGGTCCGGCCTGTTCCTGTCCCTCGCACAAAGCCCGTGGTGCGCGTCGCCAGCCCGGACCCGCCTGTTCCTGCTCCCCGCACCAAGCCAGTGGGGCGCGTCGCCAGCCCGGTCCGGCCTGTTCCTGTCCCTCGCACCAAGCCTGTGGTGCGCGTCGCCAGCCCGGTCCGGCCTGTTCCTGCTTCCCGCACCAAGCCTGTGGTGCGCGTCGCCAGCCCGGTCTGGCCCATTCCTGCTCCCCGCACCAAGCCAGTGGTGCGTGTCGCCAGCCCGGTCCGGCCTGTTCCTGTCCCTGGCACCAAGCCTGTGGTGCGCGTCGCCAGCCCGGTCCGGCCTGTTCCTGCTTCCCGCACCAAGCCTGTGGTGCGCGTCGCCAGCCCGGTCCGGCCTGTTCCTGCTCCCCGCACCAAGCCTGTGGTGCGCGTCGTCAGCCCGGTCCGGCCTGTTCCTGCTCCCCGCACCAAGCCAGTGGTGCACGTCGCCAGCCCGGTCCGGCCCGTTCCTGCTCCCCGCACCAAGCCAGTGGTAAGCGTTGTCAGTCCGGCACGGCCCGTGCCTGTTCCACCGGTGCCTGGTCCGGCACCGGGCAGCTGCTCCACTCCAGAGCCAGAGCAATCCGCTCCACCGGTGTCCAGACCAGATCAGGGGCGCTACGGGGGGTTGGAGAGAGAGTGGTGGTCACGCCCGGAGCAGGATCCGCCTCCGAGGCGGAATGCCCACCCGGCCCCTACCCTCTTGTGTTTGGTTGGCGCGGTCGCAGTCCGCGCCTTTGGGGGGGGGGGGGTACTGTCACGCCCTGGCTCTGGGGACTCTTAAATTTTGAGCCAGGGTGTGGATTTTCATTGTTTAGTTTTCTATGTTTTTCGTTCTAGATCGTGTATATCTATGTTGGCCAGGGTGGTTCCCAATCAGAGACAGCTGTAGCTCGTTGTCTCTGATTGGGGCCAATACTTAGGCAGCCCTTTGGCATTTTAGTTTTGTGGGATCTTGTTCCGTTTGGTTTGTTGTATGACCTAGGACTTCACGTATCGTTTTGTTGTTTTGGTTCGTGTTGTGTACACTAAATAAAGTATGTACGCCTATCACGCTGCGCCTTGGTCCGCTTCTCATAACAATCGTGACAGGTATTTTAATTATCCCTGAGGGAAGGGTTGTTTATCCCAGAGGAAAGAGTCCTTTATCTCTGAGGGAAGGGTACTTTATCCTTATTTATACTATAAGAGGATATGAAACCCAGACTTTGTCTGTCTTGTTAGACCATTCGGAAGGTATTCAGACACCTTGAACTTTTAAACATTCTGTTACGTTACAGCCTTATTTTATAATGTATTAAATAGTTTTTTCCCCTCATCAATATACACACAATACATCATAATGACAAAGCAAAAACACTACACTACAACTATGAAACTACAAGCTTGGCACACCTGTATTTGGGGAGTTTTTCCCATTTTCCTCTGCAGATCCTCTCAAGCTCTGTAAGGTTGGATGGGGAGCGTCGCTACCAGGGACGGCTTGTCCAATAGGGCGATATGGGCGACGCACTGCCAAACGGGAAAAGGAAGGGATTTTTTTTCTAATCAATTATATCACGGCAACAGCAGTTATCAGTGTTCACGTCTGATCTGCCAGCCACTAAATGTCAAATCAGGCTAAAGTCGTGCTTCAAATGGCCCCTCCCGTTTTTTGGGCGATTTCAGTCAGGTTGAAAATCGCCCAGAAGTCTCTCATAGCCTGTCATGTAAAATCTATTTTTTTCACATTTCAAAGCTTTCAATACATTCTCTATGGGTGTCTGTGTGCATGCACTTACGCGCTTTCGTCATACGTGACGTAAAGTTGAACGTAACTAAGACAATGGCCGCTAGCAGCGTCTATGTTGCGACCTGCAGTGTGGCGTTATTTTATGTTTTTAATTTGTAGACTTAGTTTACAAACATTCTGCAAACATTCTGCTTTGGACTGATCTTCGGTTTTGGACTGATCTTGTTGATCGTGTACATACCCGCTACGAACGGACTAAATAATGAAAACACTGCTGGCAGCGGAATCCCAATACAGCTGGGAGACTTGGCTGGATGACAGAGTCCCGGACAGAGAGGTGGAGCCGGCGGCTTCACCCTGGTCAGAGCGGACCGCGATCCTGGTAAGAGAGCGACTCTGTACCCCGACATTGAACTGCTTTCTGTGTCATTGAACCTTACTATTGTTGATAAAACAAGTTTACTGGAGAACGGAGAAAAAGTAGAGACTTTTGGACAAGGTGGATAATTGTATAATATAAGGCAGTTTATTCAGAGGTAAAGATATCTGGAATCGCGTGCACGGACCCGTTCGTCAAACTCGTAGGGAGTTTATCAGAAGAGCCCCTAAACATTGTGTGCTGACATTTTATACAATAAAATGAAGTAGGTTGAATCTAGTAGTTCTGATCTTCTGATTGGTCCTGATGAGTTGGGCGATGTCACCTCCAGGCTAGTGTCACTGTTGCATTGGCTCTGAGTCGGGTTCTCTGTCTTCAGATGTTCAGCCTAAGAGAAGAGGATTTGTGTGTGTGTGTGTGTGTGTTTGTTATCAGTGTGTGTGTGTGTGTGTGTTTGTTATCAGTGATGATGTGTGTGTGTGTGTGTGTGTGTGTGTGTTTATCAGTGATGATGTGTGTGTGTGTGTGTGTGTGTGTGTGTGTGGGTGTGTGTGTGGGTGTCCTCAGGGCAAGAACTCGTGAGTTGGAAGAACTGAGAGACCTATGGCGTGGGTGTTATCCTTAGCCACCTGCTGACAAGGCTGACAAGATAGGACTCTTGTTCATTGTATTGAATACAAAGGCCCAACACAAAATGGGTCATGCACAAGATTTTAGTCAGACCAAGCTATAACATTATATATTTACTACGACAGTACATTCAACCAAAAGCTAATATAACAAAGGCATCAGAGATTATTTATAATCTGTCACAGAAACTGGAATCCATCTCCCCAGATCAGTCAATAAATGCTTCTGGTATTGACTTATATGCTGCCCCTGTCTTCATGTTGTTGCTGGACATATCTTTTTTAAAATGTGTGTAGGTCACCTAAATCATCAGAAAAATTGCCCCTCCTGAGAATTTTTTCAGGAGCCGCCACTGGTCGCTACACAACTATTCTCAGGTCTCTCCAGAGATGTTCGACCGGGTTCAAGTCCAGGCTCTGGCTGTGCCACTCAGGAACATTCAGAGACTTGTCCTGAAGCCACTCCTGCGTTGTCTTGGCTGTGTGCTTAGGGTCGTTGTTCTGTTGGAAGGTGAACCTTCGCCCCAGTCTGGGGTCCTGAGCGCTCTGGATCAGGTTTTAATCAAGGATCTCTCTGTACTTTGCTCCATTCATTTTTCCCTCGATCCCGACTAGTCTCCCAGTCCCTGCCACTGAAAAACATGTTGCCACCACCATGCTTCATTCAGGCCAAAGAGTTAAATCTTGGATTAATCAGACCAGAGAATCTTGTTTCTCCTGGTCTGAGAGTCTTTAGGTGCCTTTTTTGGAAAACTCCAAGCGGGCTGTCATGTGCCTTTTACTGAGGAGTGGCTTCCGTCTGGCCACTCTACCTTAAAGGCCTGATTGGTGGAGTGGTGCAGAGATGATTGCCCTTCTGGAAGGTTCTCCCATCTCCACAGAGGAACTGTGGAGCTCTGTCAAAGTGACCATCAAGTTCTTGGTCACCTCCCTGACCAAGGCCCTTCTCCCCTATTGCTCAGTTTGGCAGGGCAGCCAGCTCTAGGAAGAGTCTTGGTGGTTCCAAACTTCTTCCATTTAACAATGATGGAGGCCACTGTGTTCTTGGGGACCTTCAATGCTGCAGACATTTTTTGGTATCGTTCCCCAGATCTGTGCCTCGACACAATCCTGTCTCTGAGTTCTAAGGACAATTCCTTCGACCGCATGGCTTGTGTTTTGCTCTGACATGCACTTTCAGCTGTGGGACCTTATATAGACAGGTGTGTGCCTTTCCAAATCATGTTGAATCAATTGAATTTACCACAGGTGGACTCCAATCAAGTTGTAGAAACATCTCAAGGATGATCAATGGAAACAAGATGCACCCGAGCTCAATTTGGAGTCTTGTAGCAAAGGGTCTGAATACTTATGTAAACAATGTATGTTTTCTTTATTTAATTTTTTTAAAAATTTGGTAAAATCTCAAAAGAATTGTTTTTGCTTAGTCATTATGGGGTATTGTGTGTAGATTGATGAGGGAAAAAAACAATTTAATCAATTTTAGAACAAGTAGGTAATGTAACAAAATGTGGAAAAAGTCAAGGGGTCTGAATTCTTTCTGAATGCACTGTAAATGGCCAAGTGGGTAACAGCAAGGCCATGGTCTTTAGTGATGTCTCAGCACTGACTGACTGACCGACTGACCATTAGCTGTCTGTCAACGACACTGGGATTTACACAGAACAACATGAACTGCTTTAGTGCCACTCCACCAGTTGTATAACGCTCATAGACACATAGCCTACCTACCTGTCTCTTTCTGACCTGTGTTCAATACTCACCTACCTGTCTCTATCTGACCTGTGTTCAATACTCACCTACCTGTCTCTATCTGACCTGTGTTCAAAACTCACCTACCTGTCTCTTTCTTACCTGTGTTCAATACTCACTTACCTTTCTCTATCTTACCTGTGTTCAATACTCACCTGTCTTTCTCTATTTTACCTGTGTTCAATACTCACCTACCTGTCTCTATCTTACCTGTGTTCAATACTCACCTACCTGCCTCTTTCTTACCTGTGTTCAATACTCACCTACCTGTCTCTATCTTACCTGTGTTCAATACTCACCTACCTGTCTCTATCTTACCTGTGTTCAATACTCACCTACCTGTCTCTATCTTACCTGTGTTCAATATTCACCTACCTGTCTCTATCTTACCTGTGTGCAACAATAATGGTGTTCATAAACTCCTGTGATATTTATAGAGACATAAACACAGAGTAGAAAAAGCCCATCCAACGCCAAGTGATGTCACTGTTCTAGAACCACCCAGAGCTGTAGTATGAAAACCAAGTAGATATCTGGTAGTTCAGAGGGTCACTCTTCTAGAACCACCCAGAGCTGTAGTATATTTGTTTTACTCTCCTTGTTGGGATCAAACAATTGATTCCCGTTCAAAATCTTTTTTTCCCTAAACCCTAACACTTAACCTAACCCTAACCTTAACTCCCCCACCAACTTCCCACTTGCTGACTGCTAGCTCTAAGTGCACTCCTCTGGACAACACTCTGTCTGTCTTCCATGCCTGGTATCACAACAGACTAGACATGTGTGGTCTATAGAGTGGATCTGAGATACAGTTTCTGGCCATTCTTAATTTAATAGATTGTATTTCATTCATCCTCTCAAAGTCCCCCGTGGGTTTTTCCAGATTGCCAATAGGCTCCTGCTGAAAATTCTGCCTTTATAAGGAAAAACATGAAGACTGATTGGGTTATGGTGGTTGGCTTGAAAAAAATACAGACACCCGATTAGTTGATGCTTGGCAGTGAGTTCTTTGAATAAGATCAAGGCTGGAAAATAGGATCCCCCTTATGCTTAAGTCACCTCCCTTTCACAGATCTGATAGGGATGGATAGGTGAAAGCAATATGGCAGAATCGAGGGGGGGTTGTCCATCAATCACACTCTAGGCACATCATGTAGATCTGAGATGCATAAAGTAGCTTCACCTTGCCATCTCATATACAGTGGGGAGAACAAGTATTTGATACACTGCTGATTTTGCAGGTTTTCCTACTTACAAAGCATGTAGAGGTCTGTCATTTTTATCATAGTTACACTTCAACTGTGAGAGACGGAATCTAAAACAAAAATGCAGAAAATCACATTGTATGATTTTTAAGTAATTCATTTGCATTTTATTGCATGACATAAGTATTTGATACATCAGAAAAGCATAACTTAATATTTGGTACAGAAACCTTTGTTTGCAATTACCGAAATCATACGTTTCCTGTAGGTCTTGACCAGGTTTGCACACACTGCAGCAGGGATTTTGGCCCACTCCTCCATACAGACCTTCTCCAGATCCTTTAGGTTTCGGGGCTGTCGCTGGGCAATACGGACTTTCAGCTCCCTCCAAATATTTTCTATTGGATTCAGGTCTGGAGACTGGCTAGGCCACTCCAGGACCTTGAGATGCTTCTTACGGAGCCACTCCTTAGTTGCCCTGGCTGTGTGTTTCGGGTCGTTGTCATGCTGGAAGACCCAGCCATGACCCATCTTCAATGCTCTTACTGAGGTAAGGGGGTTGTTGGCCAAGATCTCGCGATACATGGCCCCATCCATCCTCCCCTCAATACGGTGCAGTCGTCCTGTCCCCTTTGCAGAAAAGCATCCCCAAAGGATGATGTTTCCAAATCCATGCTTCACGGTTGGGATGGTGTTCTTGGGGTTGTACTCATCCTTCTTCTTCCTCCAAACACGGCGAGTGGAGTTTAGAATAAAAAGCTATATTTTTGTCTCATCAGACAACATGACCTTCTCCTATTCCTCCTCTGGATCATCCAGATGGTCATTGGCAAACTTCAGACGGGCCTGGACATGCGCTGGCTTGAGCAGGGGGACCTTGCGTGCACTGCAGGATTTTAATCCATGACGGCGTAGTGTGTTACTAATGGTTTTCTTTGAGACTGTGGTCCCAGCTCTCTTCAGGTCATTGACCAGGTCCTGCCGTGTAGTTCTGGGCTGATCCCTCACTTTCCTCATGATCATTGATGCCCCACGAGGTGAGATCTTGCATGGAGCCCCAGACCGAGGGTGATTGACCGTCATCTTGAACTTCTTCCATTTTCTAAAAATTGTGCCAACAGTTGTTGCCTTCTCACCAAGCTGCTTACCTATTGTCCTGTAGCCCATCCCAGCCTTTTATAATAATAATAATATGCCGAACCCACTACCTTGGCGATCGAACCCACTACCTTGGCGTTACAAGCGCCGTGCTCTACCAGCTGAGCTACAGAGGACCTTGTAGCCTTGTGCAGGTCTACAATTGTATCCCTGATGTCCTTACACAGCTCTCTGGTCTTGGCCATTGTGGAGAGGTTGGAGTTTGTTTCATTGAGTGTGTGGACAGGTGTCTTTTATACAGGTAACGAGTTCAAACTGGTGCAGTTAATACAGGTAATGAGTGGAGAACAGGAGGGCTTCTTAAAGAAAAACTAACAGGTCTGTGAGAGCCGGAATTCTTACTGCTTGGTAGGTGATCAAATACTTATGTCATGCAATAAAATGCAAATTAATTACTTAAAAATCATACAATGTGATTTTCTGGATTTTTGTTTTAGATTCCGTCTCTCACAGTTGAAAAAATACCTATGATAAAAATTACAGACCTCTACATGCTTTGTAAGTAGGAAAACCTGCAAAATCAGCAGTGTATCAAATACTTGTTCTCCCCACAGTAGGTATGGAAATACATACACACACCCCTCTCTCTCTCTCTCTCTCTCTCTCTCTCTCTCTCTCTCTCTCTCTCTCTCTCTCTCTCTCTCTCTCTCTCTCTCTCTCTCTCTCTCTCTCTCTCTCTCTCTCTCTCTCTCTCTCTCTCTCTCTCTCTCTCTCTCTCTCTCTCTCTCTCTCTCTCTCTCTCTCTCTCTCTCTCTCTCTCTCTCTCTCTCTCTCTCTCTCTCTCTCTCTCTCTCTCTCTCTCTCTCTCTCTCTCTCTCTCTCTCTCTCTCTCTCTGACCTAATATCTTTAAACCAACCCCTGCAGTGGTTTCATTCACCAGTCAGGTGTCTAGAGTCCTGGCAGGCTGTGAAGCAACCCCTAACCTCAGACATGCATGTGGTAGTATATGACTAAGTAAGTACTGGTGCTGTTTGAATCATTTAATCTGGGCAGTTTATAAATGTGAATAAACATATAAACCATACACCTGTAGGCCAAGGACCAGGTCAGACTGGTTCAGATGTACACAGGTGTTGTAGCTCCCATTGAAGTACGAAGGCAGCATGCAGCGCTCCATACTCCATTACTTTAAAATCACTATCTAATTGCTGTTATGTTTTATATCTGTTGCCTTCGTACTTCAATGAAACTAGTTTTTAAAATTGAACCTGCAACATGATTCAGTGTTTTTTAAAACATTCCTATTTGTAGATTAAGAACATATAACACAGCTACATGTCAATGGCTGCAGACATGTCAGGAATTTCTATTAACCCTTTTATAACAACAGTGAACCGTTCTTTCTTTCTTTACATATCCTAGGGCTCTATTAAAAATCCCAATAGTAAATCTTAGCGAATGCATTGGGCAGGACAAGAAAAAGCCTTCATTTAGGAGGTTATGCTTGGTTTTTAATCAAATGAATTGAAAAACAAGCAATCTAATTTTTAAAACAACAACAATATTTCTAAATAGGATGGGGTCAGAAGCAAGATTTCATGAATCTAATTTCTCTCGCTCCATGGCATTGTGTGCACTCGTAAGCCTAAATGTCTTTATGCAAAACATTTACACTAATATACAAAATACTAGGCTCCTGTCAATTATATTGTTGCCTATGTCCGAGACACATTGTCAAAACAATCTGCCATTAATATGACATTATAGGAGGACTGAATAGTTTGGAGGAGCGGGTCTTTGGTAATCGAACGAGGGGCGCTCTTTGAAAATGGGGATGGATAGCCTACTTGAACAATCAAAATTAAGTATTGTGA